>NC_081798.1:3799501-4099501 GCF_963082965.1 Carassius carassius | reverse complement strand
GTTCTCAGAGGTGACTTTGGTTAATTAAAGCTCTTTAGATGGGCCTGCGGTTCGGCTTTCAGGGACACAAAATCTTCCCCCTGTCCTGTCCGAGCCACCCGCAGCCTACAATGGTGACCCAGTGGTATGATATAATTACGTGTCCTGTGACTTTGATAGCATGGCCAGCTTGCCCTTTTCAAAAAACATAACATAATACTCTCCAAATATAATCAGATGGAAAAGGTAATTGGATTATTGCAAAAGAGGAACAGGCAATTACGGCATCTCTGGAGGACATTTCAAGTTTTTCACCCCAGCCTGTGCTTTGTGATTGAGGGTCGTGATCTTCAGCGTGTCGTGTTTACGGAGCGTTCACCGCCTCCCATGGGCACACAAAGGACACTTTATATGCATGTTTTTTTTTGCATGTGTGCTTTTCAGTTGTCCTTTCCTGAGATATTTTTGTATTACATAGAACCATTAACGTGTCACGTAAAAAGAGCTATTCTTCTTAACAAACCGCGAAACCGATATCGGGTTTTGGGGTATTTCCCTGTGGATGCTCATAAATGCTCTTCGTGCATCTCTAAACTGAGCTCATTAACCAGTAAGCCGACGAGAAACCTTCGTGCCTGGAGTTTTGCTCCCTCCGAGAGTGTCCATTAGAATGGAAATCAGCTTATTTCCCGGCCCACTTATATCTGCAGATTTTTGTGTATTACTGTGGTGACAGTTAGTAGGTCTTTGACTTGGGCCTGATTGTTATGCTGATTTTTTTTTATGCCACATTTGTGGAAATATCTAATCTAAACATGTTTTTACAACGGCCCACCGCCATTATGCATTCATCTGCTGCTCAGCATATATATCCCGCTTAAAACAATCAAAGAATAATCGGAAATTTCAAGCAGAAACCATTTCTTTAAGCGACTGTGAAACAGTGCACATATTGTAATACTTTTATAGAAGATTTTATTTGGTGCACTTGGTGTACAGTAAAATGGACCTGTGAAAGTGTAAAAAGGTTTATATGAGGCCGGTCATTAGACTGAATATGTTTGCAGGGTGGAAATGATTATTCAGACTGTTGGATGTGCGGTTTGTACTGAAAACAGGTTTTCTGCATATCTCTATTTAAAAGTCAGGCATTAGCAAACAGATGTCTTCTTATTAACTATATGAACTGCTATGGAGATCTATTTGGGTCAAACCTGCAGTTGGATGTCTAATTAAGAGCTTGCCTCGGGATCATTAACAATGATTAATTCCTCTACCTGCTGTACATTGATTGTATTGGTGAATGACAAATGAATTTATGTTACATCAGCTAACTATTTCCAATTTAAAACCTCAGAGAGAAAGGTGCAGAGCGGCACTAATAAATAAGCAAATTAAAGAAGAAAATAGAATTGGGTAACACTATATAATATCTTTTATTAAAGGAGCTGTATGTAAGAAATCTATTTCAATTAATCATAAAATGGCCCTGATGTGTCACTAGACATTAAGAAATCATGTTCATTTCAAATACTTATATCACTGACAACAGTAGTCCGGCCAGGATATTGTCATTTAAAAAGTGGACTTGCAGCCCTCAACTGATGTTGATGTTGTCATTTTGTGTTTTGGCCTGACGTGCCTCCCTCCACCTATCTACCAATCACGAAGTCAGTAGTGTTTCGGGATCCATGTTGCCAGCTTTGCTGTAACCTACCCTAACTCCAGTCGGATAAAAATGTCTAATGTTACTAAATCAAAAAGACCTCGTTATAATTCAGAAATTCGTCGTGACAAAGTCCGAAATAAAACCAGAATTTGAATTGGAGATGCTTTTGAAAGATGGAGACGGCTGAAAACGGAGAAGAATTTGAACACAGACGCCAACGTTACTAATTTTCTCCTGGACAGGTAAGAATCATCTGTGCTTGGCTAACTTGTACTTGATGTCAATGGACATTTCATATATTCATGACAGTTGAACAAAGTTATGCATGTTTGTGCAAAGTAACATAACGTTAACTCACATGGACGTATGCTAACATTAGCAATGCATTATAGGAGCCCGTTTCTCTGTCATTATGCTGAGACGCTGAGGAAAACAACATTAGCACGCCCATTATGGCAATTTGAAACGTAATTGAGACAGTAGCCTAATGTTACCTGAGTAAAAATGATTCGTCATTTGTTCTTCACGTATATCGTGGACTAAGTTACACATGCTGCAAGTTGACCTGTATGACCATTGCTAATGTAATTTAGTTACTCTAACAATATTTTCTGATGGAACTGAAAACAACCCTGTGATAGCCATTGGTGATATTGAATTTGTCCCGTGTTATAATTGCTGTGGCAAATGTTTTGGTTATTTGTTAGCCTACTTATGACATAAAAGGGGGAGGGGATACACCGCTCTACAGTATTTTTATAGTGATTGCAGTACCAGTTTTGGCCACAATCCTACATACGGCTCCTTTAATAAGCCATTAACATAATGCTTAAGAGATTAGAAGTTCATTTACATTCAAATATGAATGCATTAAAAATACAATTCAAGTTTCATAACATTTACATTTATGCATTTAGCAGACGCTTTTATCCAGAGCAACTTACAGTGGATTTCTAACCATCTGAATTAGAGCTGTCAAATTGATTAATCATATCCAAACACACACACAATATTTATATATATTAAACATTATTAAACATATTTCTTAAATATAAACATGTATATGTGCATTTTATAAACATAAATAGCACACATATATACATTATGTCATGGCTGGACTGGCCATTGGGCATACCGGGCATTTGCCCGGTGGGCCGACGTGCTTTTTGGGCCGATATATCTCATACTCATACTTTTTTGAGTATGAGGGAAGTCGTGGCCTAATGGTTAGAGAGTCGGACTCCCAATCGAAAGGTTGTGAGTTCGAGTCCCGGGCCAGCAGGAATTGTGGGTGGGGGGAGTGCATGTACAGTTCTCTCTCCACCCTCAATACCACGACTTAGGTGCCCTTGAGCAAGGCATCGAACCCACAACTGCTCCCCGAGCGCCGCAGCATAAATGGCTGCCCACTGCTCTGGGTGTGTGCTCACAGTGTGTGTGTGTGTGTTCACTGCTCTGTGTGTGTGCATTTCGGATGGGTTAAATGCAGAGCACAAATTCTGAGTATGGGTCACCATACTTGGCTGAATGTCACTTCACTTTCACTTTTTTTTTTTTTTTTTTTTTAACGGCCCATAAAATTTGTACATCGGCGGCCCATTCGTTTTGTTTTGTTTTGCTTAATTGGCAGCGCTGGGTTTGTACCTGTGTAATGCATTGGTCAAAGTCAGTGTTAGTTTTTTTTTCTGACAGACCAGCCCATGAAACACGTAGATCAGCAGCCCATTGGCTCTTTTCTTGATTGACACTGGGCTGGCCCAATCACAACTTTAAACGAGTGAGCGAGCGGCAGCAGTGTCAGTGTGTATCTGTAAAAAAAGATGGAGAAGAAGCGCAAGGAATGTGCAGATAAATAGCGTGAAAAAAATAGAACCAGGCTCTTAAAACATACACTGTAAACTGTGTCAAAATATATGTTTTCTGACCTTCATCAGCTCCTGTGGCAGATGATGATAGTGAGGATGGAGGATCAGGAGAGAGATGAGAAAGTGTAGAGCCTGCGGTAAGCATAACTACTTTCAAAACACTTAGGCCATGTCATGAGTGTAGATTATTTCCACATCTGCATAGTTGACGATTACCGCAATTCACTAGAAATTTAATAAGAGGCGTTTGTAAACCATGTTTTCCGCCAAAATAAAAGCTTGATGCAGTTTGCGTCAAAATAAAAGATCATGTGCTTATTTCTTTCAAGTATAGAAATTGGTACAACTAATTAAGAAAGTTTCCTTAATTTTTTTGTGCATTTGTTTTACAAAATATGGCTATTACTGTCATTGGATTAATATTATAACTATTATTATGTATAGGTGTAATGTAAATAGACACTGTAACTAAAAGAGGTTTGAATTTTTCTTTGTTTAATTTGCACACTGAATATGGGTTGGAGCTTTTAATTTTGAACTCTCAAAGTGCACCAGATTAATGAATTTAACATAAAAATGCACAAAATTTTCTCACGGGGGGGCATGCCCCCGAACCACCCTAGATGGACCGAGGACACACCACCATAGTTTTAACAAAAATCCTGTAAGAAACACTGGTATTGCTATGCCAGAGCCGCTTATAGCTTGTTTTAGGATTCACCGCTGTGGAGTATAGCTCAACTGTATTAATAAATATACAATTTTGACTTATTTCATCTGTTAACTCTCACTCGTTCCTATACTCACTCATTACATGGCATTAGTGGTTTTAATGAATAGGACTTGGTATGCATATAATTAAGGGCGTGCAAAGATGGGTGGTGTTTATGATCATATAGTGGGCCGGTCTGGGCAAAAATGCCCGGGACGATTTTTTGTCCCAGTCCAGCCCTGAATTATGTAAACACAGACTTTTATTTGGGATGTGATTAATCGTGATTAAACGATTTGATAGCACTAATCTGAATGAATTGAATGATCTGTTGAGCATTATAATAAAAAACAGTTGGGTCCAAAAGTCTCATGTATAAAAAAAACTGTGTGAAAAGTAAAATTGGAAAATGTAAATTAATTCTAAATGTCTTAATATTTGCATGCTGCCCAGCAGTTGAGCTTTGTGAATTGAACCAATTTGTCTAAAACTGATGATCAAGTTTCATTAGTGACCTTAAAATGCAGGTCACTTCATAAGTGACCTTGAAATGCAGAAATGATATATTCTTAAATGTATTAAAATTTCATTAGTGACCGTGAAATGCAGAAATGATATATTCTTAATTTCTTTTTCTGTTTTTACAATTCTAAATCCTAAGAAATAGTCCATATATGTATGTGTATTCATTTGTTTATAATATTCACATCGTCAATGCAGTGTCAGACTGTTGTTAATTAAACCATCTGTTTGATCCAAAGTTAAAGTTTGCATTCAAGCCTTTAAATGAAAACAAGCTAACAAAAAGCCGTCACACCTGCTTAGCAGTTTCTTTTTCAGTTTCTCAGTTTATGAATACTGGTACTTACTGAACAGACTGCAGAGTGTGGCAAAAAAAAAAAAAAGATCTTTGTCTTATAATATATGTGAACAGTTGTTGAAGTGTTAAAGTGTTTGCTTCCCCAATGAAAATGAAAGTTTTGTCATTAACTACTCAGGTGCTACTTATGATTTAAAACCCATATGCTGTAATTTTATACAGTGGAACACAAAGTAGAACAACATACTATAACATAATATTTATAGCTTATATATATATATATATATATATATATATATATATATATATATATATATATATATATATATATATATATATATATATATATATATATATATATATATTATGAAGGCTTTGTCTGAGGAAAAGACCAACATTTAAAATCAAAACTACTATAAACCATTACTATTTCGATTGTCTTCAGTAAAAATCTTAAAATTTGGAGTGAAAAATGTGAGTGAGTAAACAATTGGGTGAACTATTGATTTATCATAATGAGTTTAAAGGAAGACATTAAAGGAAGACAAACTGTTCTCCTTGTCTTCCTACAGTTTTTAGACTCACCCAGGATCTTTATCAGATTTAGTTCCGACCCCAAACTCCTGTGTTGAGCTCTCTCAGCTCCTTCTCAACACTCTGTCCTTTCCTCTTCTCTCCCTCTCCGCTTTCATTTAGTCTTTTCCCTCTCTCTTTCTCTCCTTCACTGTGCCTCTGCACAGATGGTCCTCATTAATAAAGCAAGCCAGACTTTCACCCTCTTTTGAATGTGTGTTTCTGAGAGGAAGAGAGAAAGAGAAGAAATCAATGAGCAGCAGATTGGCTCACTCCTGTTAATTATGCTAAAATATTGTTAAGCGCAGGAACTTAATGTGGCAAACAGGATGCGATGTAACTGCTTACTGCTGGGGCTTAAGCCCTGATGAAGAGGAGATAGAAACAGGCCGGTGGAAATGTTTTGGAGTTTATGTTCTTTCAAGCATATCTTGTAAAGCATGAGAAAACAAGAACAATAAAAACTATGAAGGCAAATGGAAAGTAGTTAATTTTCCAATTGCATGAATCCACAGTGCAGTGCAACAAGAACTGGGATGGTTTGCTGCTGTAATGGAGGAGGGAATACAAATCAACTTCCAATTTATATTGAAGAGGAGATCTTATTTCATCTCTTGACCTTTCTAAATTAAAGTGTTGAGGTAATGTATTACAAGTTATGTGTGTTACATAATCAAATAAGGATTTTTAAATAATAGCTTTACTTGTTAAATTTACTTTGTAATATCCACTTCCACTCTGGAGGAAAAGATCTCTGTGAGAAAACCAAAAGTAATTTACCTTTTTATAGAAAGTTACAAAGCAAAACGAAAGTTAAGTAAGTTAAGTTTCCAAAAATATTAATCATGTAATACAAAAGTAATTTAACCTTCATTAAAATGTAACAATGTAACAAAATATTTTTCAATTAAAAATTAAATAATGTAACAACCTAATTTAAAGGGATAGTTCACCCAAAAAATAAAATTTGGGGTTTATCTGCTTACCCCCAGGGCATCCAAGAACACAAACCAAGATGTTTAACTCAAACCGCTGTAGTCTGTCAGTCATATAATGGAAGTGAATGGAAATCACGGCTCTGAGAGTAAAAAAAAAAAACGAAATTAAACCCTGAAGCTCTTGACAATACATTAATGTGTAAAGACACAAAACGATCGGTCTGTGGAAGAACCGAAACAGTATTTATATAGTTTTTTACCTCTGATTTTCACCGCAATGTCTTAGCTGTCCTGAGCGTGTTCATGTTTTATTCAGCCTGCACATGATGCGTCTTCTTCTTCTTTTTGCTTTACGTCAGATTACAGACTTACAAGTGCATTACCGCCACCTATCTCTCAAATGGACCATTGACATCATCTACAATCTCAACTGGAAATGTCAGTGGTCCATTTGAGAGATAGGTGGCAGTAATGCACTTATAAGTCGATCTGCCGTAAAGCAAGAAGAAGAAGAAAATTTCTCACTCGCAGAATGGATGCCTTGAGGGTAAGCAGATAAAAATAACATTTTAATTTTTTAGTAAACTATTCCTTTAAAGCTGTAGCCACTTAATCGCCATCTCTGTTTGAAACCTGCAATTGCAATTATTTGTGGAATTATCTTTTTTACATCATCACGGCTCCTTAGCAGGGATGAATCTAATTATTTTACAAATTTACAGATACTGCTTCTTGGAAATAACAATAAGATGCTAGGTAGGTAAAATGTCTGTCAGTTTTGTTCTGACCAACTGAAAAAAGTTTTACAATAAATCGGGTGTATTTAGTGTATTAGAATTATCTGTAGATTTCAGTTTCTGTACAGTCTAATCTCTAATTATCTTACTATTCAAATGTCATCGAAATAAATGGTTCTTTTAACTAGGGCTGGTCCGAATACCATTTTTTATATACGGAGCAGGGCGCAACAAAATTCAACAGAACCTATTATGCTGTCTACACTGGATGTGGCACACGAGGCTGACAAATTACAGACAGTAAACCGCTGCTGCGTTCTATTTATGACGTACTGACACAAATTTCAAATGATTTTCAATGGTTGCTTTGTAACGTCCAGTGTAGACAGGACAACTGTCGCGTCCAGTGTAGACACGATGTAATAAAGGCAGGAATCTCTTTGTGTCTGTCTGTTTGCATTTTTATTATGTCGAGAACCGATGAATATTCTATGAATATTCCAATTGACTTCACACGTTTTTTTTTTTTTTTACACCAACAATATACTATAGGCATAGTACTAACAGAACTCTAACAGATTTTTCTAAATTGATGTGTTGTTGTGGTACTGTAGGTCATTTTCAAATCACATCTTTGGCACATTGCCTTTGTCTTGTCATCACTTAATTTAAAGTTCTCCCACACAGCTGAGGTCTTGGCATTTTTGTCTTCTCTTCCAGATGAACTGAATCATGACGTTTACTCATGGGCGATTCATATTCAAGGGCGAATGCAAACCGTTGCCAGGTGTTAAAAAAAAATAAAATAAATGGTGGAATCTCAAAATTTAAAATCGAATGCCAACCCAGCAAATGGATATTCGAATAATCAAATATTTTGCTCCAGCCCTACTTTTAACCACAAAAAGCAATTTTTATATTACTTAGAATTTGTCCTTAAAAGACAAGTTATTATTACCGCTGCTGTGAAAAGAGGCTACAAAAAAGCCTACTAGCCAGGAATACTTATTTATGAATACAGATGTGATGTAGTGATGCAAAGATGAACTGCAGCAAACTCAGAAACCGAGCCAAACCACTTAAATTAGAAAACATTATTACAAGCTTACTTTTGTGAATCAGGCTAAGGTAAGGAGATACAGTAGTTTTGAACACTGAATGGTTGAGCACTTGCTCAATAATTAATTATGGATCATTTTAACCAAAAATAAAAAGTTACAAAAGGCAGTTTTAACTTTCCAGAAATAGTAACAATGTAACATAAACGCAGAGCCAGTTCTTCAGACATCTGGAGCCCCTGGGCAAAATTAATGTTGGAGGCCCATTAATAAAACAAAAGTAAATTGACTTTCAATTAAGAATAAAAGTAATGTAACAAAAGTAAATTACCTTTCATAAAAAGTAACAATGCAAACTTAAGTTTCAAAAATATGAATCATGTAATGCAAAAGTATTTTATCTTTCAGTAAAAAGTAACCATGTAGGCCTTACACAAAATACCTTTCAATTAAAAAGACAATGATGTAACAGAAACCCAATTTAAAGCTGCAGTCCATAAGTTTTGCCTCTTTGTATATGAATAAAAGTAATGTAACAAAAAAAAATGACAACACAAAAAAAAACAATGTAACACAAAGTAACCAAATTTCCTATTTTAAAAAAGTTTCATAAATACAATTTTGGTAAAATACCGTTTAGAGAACATGTGTGAACAGGACCTTTTCAAATATACTGGTAAATAAGTTCTGTCAATTCTTCTGGTTTGTAAAGTTGTAACATTACCAGTAAATTATAAAACTAAATGTGCTAATGGGGCCAATTTGATATAAAAGTAACTCGTTCTACAAAAAAGTAGCCTAACAATTTGGCACAAAAGTATGTTGGAGGTGCTGTATGTAAGTTTTTGATGCTACTGAAGCATAAAAATACCATAATATGTAAGATATTTAAGAAACATGCTAAGTTAACATACTTGTTGATCTGAAAAACAATGTAACAGTCAGTTATTCTCCTTTGAAAAATGTGCGTTCCGGGCCGGAATGTGGGCCTCTGTTTTGGTTTGACATTTTTCACATTAGGAATATACTCCAGGATTTCTGAACCTTGACGAAATGTTCTTTTGACATCCTGCAGCAGGACTTTTAGTCTCTGTTGGAGTTTTTTTTATGGTCATACAGATCCCGCTAAAGGGACTTTAACTAGTTTTGTTTCTCGTGTTATTTGTGCGTTAGGTCCACGCTGGGTGACTTGCAGCAGGATAACTGTCGGCCATGAGATCGCTGAGCTTGATTTGTTAAGAGTAAGACATCTTAGTTGCCCCTTCTTTATCTTGTTAGGGGGTACCTAGGGTGCAATCTACCAGCTCTATCCTGAACCAGACATGGGCATCTCACACTGAGAGTTTGATAGGACATCGACTGTTGGGCTTTTGATTGCTTAAAGGTCAAGCTGAGCTTTGTTATCGCACAAGAGGACAGTGGAGTGGCGGCACACTGGAACGCGACAGGAACACAGTCACCGTTCACAGCAAATTTACCGGAGATGAGAGACGCTGGCGGACACTAGAATACCAATCAGCTGAAGAGATACAGCACTCAATATGCGAATTAGCAAAGAGTGCTTTCGTTTATTGTTTTCTGGAGGCTGCTCACTTTTCTTTCTGTCACACATGAGTTAGCGGGAGGTTTGGAAAATGATAGCAAAGTGCTGCTGTTTGTAATGCTGATTTCTTGTCTGTCGCTGTGTGCACTTGGATACTTTGACTATTTTTTATATTATGTGAAATGGAAAAAATAGTGACAAAAATAGTGACAATGTAACATAAACGTAACTAAACGGTCCATAAAAAGTAACAATATCAGCGTACTGAAAGCTTCAGAAACCTAAAGTGTCACAGATGACTGAGTTCTGAACTCACACACAATCCCATAGCGATGTCTTGCTTATCATTTAATGATAGAGAACCCCCCCCCCCCCCCCCCCCCCCCCAAAAATAGTGACTGGCAAATGTATTCAATAAATCATTTGCACAATTTGTATGGATTAATTAATTTATTAAAGAAAGATTTTGCCTACTCGTGGAGGAACATTGTTTTGGTAATTATATGATTTGACCTTTAGCTCTTCAGCTTATAATAGATATATATAGATAAATATGATGGTTTGATGGCACTTGTCTTCCCATGGTTACAGCTGATCATTTTGTCACAGCGAATATCAATACCTAAATAAATATGGAGGGTATCAAATATCATACCCTCCATAAACAACAGACTTAATGAAAATAGGAATATATGTATTTTGAGCAGGTCTTTTGACTCATTTAAAATAATAAAAAAATTGGGTTACAGTAGTTATGCATGGTTTCGGATGATTAATCAGATGGATGACTTATTGAACGATCCATTGTTAATAATGTTGTAATAATCCTAAAGTTATGGCTATAGGATTTCAGAACTATTAATGCATCTCCCACCACAGCACTCATGCACTTCAATTGCCAAACCTTGAGGATGTGATGTAACCATGCAAAGACAAATGATGTCAAACTGACATTTCCCACATAATCTGACCAGACAGCTTGAATTATAAATCCTTATCGTGCATTGGGCCAAGTAGTTTGGAAAGGTTTTTTTTTTATGTACTCGTGCAATAAATTATCTTTGCTCATTTTTAAGACAAAAAAAAAAAAGCTTTAAAGCTTAACATGTTTGAAATATAAATGAAATCACTGATTTTACAGTGTAATTTAGAAATCAGACATCACACAACACATACTGGAACTGCTGCAATATCAAAATACATATAGAACAAGTTAAAATGTAAAATAAATCATACAGTGAAAATAATTTGCCAGTAAATTTCACAAACAATTACAAAGATACAGAAAGAATACACTGAGTTAAAGCTGAAATTTTGGAGTAGAAAAGTGTTTTCTAGTAAAACATACACTAGTGATCTTGTTTTGTTTACAACTTCAAATTATTATTTTTTTTACAGTGTATACATGGTAAACTGTGCTAAATAAATGTGACGCTATTTAACATTTATCTTCGTAAAATACACTAAAATAGATTATGATGAATTGGATTTTAAACATCACTGAAGTTATTCATATGTACAAACTATAACATAAGATTGTACATTTGTGTATCTGTCCAGACATGAAAAGATTTATGTGCAAGAGCAATGCTTTATGTATGAAATCCTATGAATACTAATGAGCTCATGTAGGCGTTTTTAATTCTGAGTGCTGTCCAGTTGCTGATCCTGTAAATAAAAACAATCAGGGTTTTTTTTGTTGCACTCTGATAAAACAAAAAGTTAAACCTGTCATAAAACTAAGGTCATGTGGAATGCATTGCAACATGGGATATAACATTCCACAGAGTGCTCTCTAGCTGTTTACTGCTCTTTTTTTTGTACAAATGTGAACTCATCCAGATATTCCATGCATAGAGAACATTCATATATTGTGCATAAACATATGCAATGCTGGGAAGTATGCTGTTTCAAACCAATCTCAAGTTGTCTCACACAAGTTTAACCTTTGACCCCTTGCAAATTAAGCAGATAGGCTAACTGAATTAAATAAACCATAAAAAATAGAACTTCAGTGACTGTGGTGCAAAATGAACATTTCCTTATATTTTACAACGTTTGTTTGAAAGACTGTTTCCACATAAACAAAATTCCACAAGTTTTTCTGTTTATATAATATGAATGTAACTGTCAAATGGTTTTATGTAATGTTATTGACATTTAAACTGACACAAAATGTTTTCCATATGGTGAAATATAAGCCCCTTCATATACCATATTTATTAATGTATAAATACTTCATATTTTATAATGTGATGCATTAAAGGCGATATTCAAGATGTGTAATTTTCAGCAGGCCCTGGTGTCATAGAAAGGGGTATTTTCTAGAATCTTCCATCATTTCCTGTTTCAGCCGTCTGGTAGGAAACAGATAATACCAAATTGGGGGAAAATTGTCCAAATCTTTCCACAATTACCCCCATCTCTCCTCGGTAAGACTCCCCTGGCACGGTGCTTTCCATCGCTGCATGTGACCAAGCACAGCACTCAGTCCTATCAGCCTCCATTTTCTGACCCTCTCACAAACATTACTGCAAACTACAGCCGTTCAGATGCATTTACTGCCATCCCTTCCCAAATCGTTGAGCCTTTGGACTCAAGTTGTCCATGCATGTCAGTGAGAGACAAATAGAGGAAGAGAATGAGACGTTTAGAAATAGGAAATGTGTTTTCAGTGTGAAAGGAAGTTTTCAGAGTCCTGGAGGGTCACAAGGCCAGCAGGGATTAAGTTATTGAATGACACGGCTAAATTGGTGGATAATCTTTCTTTTTAAATTATTATTTTTTTTATAAGTAAGAAACATAAAAACCAAAGGAAGAGCTTTAATGTTGTCTGGTCTCTGTGTGATTGATACATTACCTTATCTTTGAAGGCGTCTCTGGAGCTCATTTGGCCTGGTCTGAGATCCTTTGCTTTCATCAAAATACGAGTAACCCTGATGAAAAATGGCTATCGTTTTAAAAAATAAAAAAATAAATAAAATAAAATAATGTTGATCAGAAGCTAAGACAGATTGGTCTTGGATTTTCTGATATCCCTTAAAGTTTTCCAAACCTAGTGAGCAGCCTGCAGAGGGAGCAACACAAGGCGTCATAGAGTCACTCCACATGAAAACATCCAAAAGCTTGATAACTGCCTTGATTTAGCCATATTCTAAGTCATTATTATATATATTATTTCAGGAATGCACTGCAACAACATCATAAAAAGGCACTTAACTTAAACTTATATATTGTTCAGTTCTGAAAAGTAATAAAAAATTAAGTGTATCACGGTTTGGAACATGCTCAGTTTGTTGCATATGCATTTTTTTTTATTTAGCTTTTAATTTCTATTTAATACCATTCACAAGACTGGGGATTTTTTTTTTTTCAATGGGAAGTGGGAAGTTTCTTGTTCACCAAGGCTGCATTTATTTGATCAAAAATACAGTAAAAACATAAATATTTTGAAATATTACCATTTAAAACAATCCATTTTCTATATTAATAATATATTTTAGTAATATTTAAAAATTTTATTTGTTCCTGTGATGCAAAGCAAAATAAATTTTTTTTTACTCCAATCTGTAAGAGTGTATCTTATGTCACTTCAGAAACCATTCTAATATGCTGATTTGTTGCTTAAGAAACATTTCTTATTAGTTATGATGATGATTATTTAATTTTTTTTGTGGAAACTATGATTTTTTTTTTTTTTTAAGATTCTTTGATGAATAAAATGAACAGCCTTTATTTTGAAATGGAACATTTTCTTTACTGTCACTTTTGATCATTTTAATGCATCATTGCTGAATGAAAATAAAATAGAAAATAAAGAATTTCATTCCACAGAGTTAAAGCCTACAAACTCACATTTCATGATTGTTAAAAAAAGACTATGATTTAAACAAAAAGCTTTATTTCATTTCATTTTATCCTTTTTTCTTGTAGTTGTCCTTTGCCAGAGCATTTGAACATTTTATACGAACTCAAAATATGTTTATCCACATGATTAACAAATAAAAATAATCTCATAGTAACACTTGGAGAAAAAAAAAACATTTTCAGGACTACATGTACCAGAATGCATCGTGATACAAGCAGGAAACAACAACAACAACAACAACAGCAACATCTGACTCGTCTAGACTCATGTAACTGCAGAACTGGTACCAACGTTGCTCTAATAATTCAAGGGCCTACATTATAATTTCATATCACATATGAATAATTTCTGCTGCTCTTTTGAAAAGTTAAAAATAACACAGGAAAAAAAGTAAAATATAAAAGTTCCAACAAACATTTAAAAAACGTTGCTCATTCTTTTAGACGATCCATGCCGACTTGCCTTGAAATCTTCATGACATATATTTTTACAGTCACAAAACAATTCCAACGCACAAATATTCCCACATCTTTATAGTTTCTCCATTCTGTTCTTTTTTTTTTCATGAAATTGTCTCAAAATCAGAAGTGCTATGTGGATTTCGAATCCCTCATATGGAGTCTCATGTAGCGCTTCTAGTTGCAGTGCAAGGCCTCGGTCCATCAGTCTTTACGCCAAGGCCTGTGATGTCACAGCGATGTCATGGGGACCGGGGCCTCTCGTTCAGCGGTCCTCCTCAGCACGGATAAAGGGAGGAAGTGCAAGTGTGGGAGATCTATGCGTGAAGGGGCGGCACATAGAACGGACCACATTCAAAAATGACAGCGAGAGAGAAACAGAGAGAGAGAGAGAGAGAGAGAGAGAGAGAGAGAGAGAGAGAGAGAGAGAGAGAGGCAGATACAGAGAGCGACACAGGCTGGGACAAAAGTTAGAAAGCTGACCTGACAACAAACACTTTCTCGACACAGACATCCCCTCTTCCACTTGGCACTGTATACACTGCAGAAATTCATTCTCTTAATCTGTATTTTCGTCTTGTGTATATTTGGGTAAGATATTAAGACCATAATTTTCCAAAAGAGAAAATATAATGTCACTCAGTGTACAATTATTATTTGAAATAATAAATCTCACTTTTTTTTTTCAATTTATATCTCTAGAATTATTATTATTATTATGGAAAAATAAAAAGAATTCTTAAATGTAAACCTCACAAAATTTTGTAAGATTTATGCTTAAGCAAGGAAAGATTATTATTTGCTATGGAGCCCCTAAAGTGCCACAAAAAGCATGTACATTGTACAAAAATATGTTTCAAAGTTGTAAAAAATGTAATGAAAAAAAAAAATTGTAGTCTTTCTACTCCAAAATCTGCTCGTCGTTTCTTTGTAACTTTGTGATGTCTAACAATTTCTGTGTGAAATTTATTTAAAAGTAAATCCTACACTATTTTTTTTCAGTGATACATGCATAAAAAAAACAACAACCAAAAAAACAAACAAACAAAAAAAAACATTTATACGCACAATGATTTCACAATGGACCAGAATTTATTATTATTTTTTGTTTGCAATGTGCACAAGAAACTTTTGCACAGGCAACATCTATATGCAAATTAAAGTGTTTTAAGAAAGTTTTTTGTATGTACAAAAAATCTTGTAAACACTTTTGAAGATGTGGAAAACTTCTGCACAAAAACATAACAATTTTCTGTTCACTTAATGTGAATGAGAAAAACTGTTGCTCTATTGTGTGACAAAACAAGAAAATGTTTTATTCATTTTCATCTGGTAATTATTTTCTTGTCTTTTTTTTTTTTTTTTTTTTTACAAAGGTCACTTCAGGAGCTCCATAATTTAAAATGTCACTCAATGCAAGACTTTATTTGAAATAATATATCTTACACTATTTTATTTCACAATTAAATGCATCTTGTTTTGCAAAGGTTTTAATATCTTTTTCTTGAAAACAAGTAAAAAATAATAACTAAGAAAATGATCTTTTTGCAGTTCAAGACAGACAAGTTCATTTCAGATTAAGCACCAGTGAAAAAAGGCAATTTTTTAGCTAGGTTTTCTTTTTTTTAAATCTATGCAACATTCTTGTTTTTTTTTGTTTCTTTTTGTATGACAAAAAAAAAAAGAGATAATAATAGAAAATTCTACACTGTTGTCTGTCACTCCCCTCCCATGACTCTAAAAGCCTGAAATGTTCCATGGTTGCATGTAATCTCCTACCAAAGCCAGTATTTTCCCCACTCCCCTTTTTAAAAAAGTTTATTGTAGTAGTGTCTTTGGCAGATTCACAGATAGAATTGTCTTCTTCTCTCAATGAGTAATGGAATAAGTTTTTCTAGTAATTGTGTAAGGGACAGTGACTGCTCTGTACATTTGTTCATATGCGAACATCGGCATACACGCACCGATGAGCACAAACACACGAGCATCAACACTCACACATGCTCTCACAAACATGGAAATTGAGCTCAGATGACAGTGAAGGCTCAGGTAGGTTGTTAAAGCAGACAAACAGAGCGATTCAGATGGCAGTCGGTTGAATCTGTCTCCTGACACGCGGATGATGGTGGGATGTTGGCAGAAAAGTAAAGCGCTCTCAAAAAAAGCTGGCCAATTCACATGTCTTTTGTCAGTCGAGCAAGAGCAGGAATGCCTGAATTTGGGCATGGCATAATTGTCACTGCAAATGAGGGCTGGTTAGCGGCTTTCCTGCAGGGTTGCAGGCAAGGTAAAAATCCATGTCAACGTCTGTTGGCTGGACTCCAGAGCTGAAGGGGCGTGGCGTATCATTGTGATGCATGAAGGGGCGGGGTGAAGCAGGTTGGGTGGGCGTGGTCATGCTCAGAGGATAATAATGCTATGAGGGACACAGGAGCAGAAACAAGGGAAGCATGAGCCACAGACTGGGCGTTAATGCCCAACCACCGCTGGAGTCATCTGTCAGGAACGGCTCTGGAGACTCGTACAGAGAGTCATCTGACAAAGAAAGAAAAAGAAAAAAAGGAACAATTGTACATTAATAATTAGAATCCATTATTTTCGTTACTGTTGCACTTTTGCCTCTTCCTGTCTGCTCTACATTAATTACAGTAAAAAAAAAAAAAAAAAACATCACCTAGAAAATCTAGAAAACAACCACAAGGGATTATGTTTTAGAAAATATAAATTAGAGGGACAGATCATATGATTTGGTCCAGTGCTATGTCTTTATTTATTTATTTTAGGCTCATTTTAGACTTGCTGGACTAATATGTGTGAATATATATATAAAAATATATATATATATATATATATATATATATATATATATATATATATATATATATTTTTTTTTTTTTTTTTTTATATATTTTAATTTTAATATAGATATAGATTTAAAATCTATTTAATATGTTGCATCTTTCTATTTTAACACACATTATAAGTATGCTTCTTTACAAACAATTACAAATTGCTAATTATTTTTAGATTTTATTATTAGTAAGAGATCTGTTACAAGAACCTCAGCTTCATCACACCTTTAAGATTCTATTTTCACTCAGATTTGGACATCTTCATCTTGTCTATATGAAAAATGAGAAAGAGCTTCATTGTAAAGGCTCTGTTTTCTTTACTCCCTCATTGCCGCCTCCTCTAGCCCATGGCCCATCCTTGTACTTTTTCCCAGCCTGCCTTTCATTGGGCTTTTGTCTCAGGTCCAACAATTCCCTTCCTTGATCCCTACAAACATTAAAATGGGGTCTGGGGTTTAGATTAACCCTTGTGTCCACAACAAGACTAGGATTCCACTCCATCAGAGAGGGAGAAATTAAACAAAGGGGTCACGGCGGATGATAAAGCTTTTCTCTGACAGGCATCTGTTGTTCTTTTCGCTACTCTCAATCCTGGATATGCACATATAAATATTTCATGAAAACACCCCAAAGCCCACTCCCCAATGAAACAATATTCGGCCTTTGCAACAACTTTCTACACCTCTGATGCCCGACGGTGGACAAACGTTGAGACCATGAATTGGAATTTGAGCAATCAACTAAACTTCAGTCAGTTTGTGACTCTCACACTCTCATGAGAACTAATTGCAGTGAAAGGCAGTGTACATTATCTCTGAGAAGCTGGATGGAGTCACGAGTGCTCTTGTAAACAGATAAATGATAGAGTGAGAGGTGAATCGTTATTTCAATTTGCATGTGATTGTCTGAACTGCTCTCTGGAACACTTCTGTTTGCTAATAATTACATCACGCTAATGGGCTGTCATATGGGCTCAGGCTTCTCCTCCAAACTTTCACGACCCCTAAATGATGACTCTGGAAAATAGTGGTGGGAATCAGATTCAGTTTCCTTAATGATTTCATAAACATGATGGAAGCTCAAACTGCCAGCATTCTTTAAACTAGCAAACTTCTTTTGTTTAACATTAGAAGGAAATTCAGGCAGGTTTGGAATGACATGAGGATGAGTAAATGATGACAACCTTTTCATTTTTGGGTGAGTTATCCCTTTATGTGAGATTTAGTGTGCCCAGTTTAGACATTCTGCTGACTATAAGTAACTTTGTAACTACATGACATCTACCAGTCATTAGAGCAGTAGTCTGTCTGCTTAATATCTGCTAACACTTTATTTTGACAGTCGCCAACAGACATCCTACTGACTATAAGTAACTTTGTAAGAACATGTACGTACGTAAATCATTCTACTAACCTTAATCCTAACTTAACAGTCATACTCCTGCGAGAGTTGGATGACATGTAGTTGCAAAGTTACTTATAGTCAGTAGAATGTTTCTTGAGGACAGTCAAAACAAAGTGTAGCCATTTTTTCTTTCTGATATCAG
Source organism: Carassius carassius (assembly GCF_963082965.1). Taxonomy (NCBI): domain Eukaryota; kingdom Metazoa; phylum Chordata; class Actinopteri; order Cypriniformes; family Cyprinidae; genus Carassius; species Carassius carassius. The sequence continues at coordinate 4,080,883 of NC_081798.1, read as the reverse complement.
GACATGTCAAGCTATGGACCCAAAAATATAAGCTATCTATTGGATAAAAACTGGTTCTGAATTCTCAACTATATGGGGGAAACCTTTTTTTTTAAATATCAATTTCCACTGAAAAGCTTTTTTTAAACAAGTGTAGTGTCACTCTACACTTTTCATGTCCACCTCTTGCAGCATACCCGTGTTTTACTTCTAACCGTTTTCCAGGGTAAGGTCCTTCTTGATGCTGAGCAGGTCTAGACGAGATACATGCAAAGGCTGTATATAAAAGCCCGGCTTAGTAAACATATTTTCTGGACATGTCTGACACATCACAGTCATGAGGGAGAAAGATTTAAGCGGTGTTACACATAGCTGGCACGTCTACCTGTACTGAGGCCTCTGTTTAACTGCAGGCTATCCTGGTGTCGGTGGCTCGTGTGTGGGAACCCCTGCAGGTCTCTTAGCGTCCGGACCTGCTTAGCTTGATTAATTGCAGGTCAACGTTTTTGATTGTTATCTGGCCTATGGGAGATGAATAGCTTCCTACAGCAAGTGCCCCTGAGGGGCAACACTATCGCTCCACTGTTTCTGGTATCATGAATGATCGGCCCCATAAAGCCTTCGGCCCCATAAAACAAGCTTAGTCTTAGTCATCAGTGGAGGTCTAGAGCAATGGGAACGAAATTCCTAAAGATAAATTATGCCAGACAAAGCTAACCATTTCACCCATCGCTGGAGTTAATACAGGTGTCCCTAGAACTTCCAGGGTTGACCTGCTGGGTTCAATCAAGTGAGACACGAGGACTGGGATGTGAGGTTCCTGGTACTGATTTGCGAGTATGACCATATATAACACAAATGGACAGATAGCAGACACTGGGATATACTTACTGGTAGGCTTGACGTACACCTTCAGCTTCAAACACGGCTTCCCACCGAGGTTGGGGTGTGGTGAGGCTGTGGAGACACAGAGAAAATGACAATTAATATTCCTCAAAGAGCGATAAATCTATGTTATTTGACATGATATATTCAGAAATGGCTTTAAAGTGTAATATCCGAATGGCTGACCTAAATCACAGAACGGCCAACTAACCCAGCCGCAAAAAAAAAAAAAAAAACCCTCAGTAAGGAGCTCAGAGCACAGTGTTATAAACACTATATAAATAATAAATAAATGAATAACAAACGCATCTACTTAAATTATTGAAAGAATTATCTATTCTACAGTACTCATCACACACTGAATGATGTAATTAAATCAAAAAGTACAACTAATTACAGTCCATAATAATTAAGTATTAATATAGTTATATATTTTAAATTTATTCTGAAATAATTATACATCCAAAAGTTTAGTATGAGATTTTTTTTTTAATTACTACTTTTATTGCAGTTAGCCAAAGATGCATTCAATTGATAAAAAATAAAATAAAAATATTTTAAATTATGTTACAAAATGTGAATGCTCTTTTATAATAATGTACCATGGTTTCCATAAAAATATAAACTTTTTTGTACATTGATAATAATAAGGAATATTTCTTCCAAGACACAAATATTCAAATAGAAAACAGTTATATTAAACTGTAACAATATTTCACAGTGTTGCTGTTTTTATTTTTCATCAAATAAATGCAGCATGGTTAGGATAAAAAACTTCTTTAAAAAATAAAATACAATAAATTGATAATCTCACAAGTGAATATATAGGTTATTCAAGTTAGCATGACCCAGTTCGTCCCTCCTGTTAGATTTTTACTTTTTACTTCAGAAACCGTACTGTTGTGCTTTAAAGCACTGCAAAACAGAAAAAGTCAAGATGAAGGCCATGTGTTGCTGTGATGGTAAACACACGTAAGATTCAGTCTCGTTGGTAAAGCCATGTCTGCTGACACCATGGCAACCAGGAGCTGTTGTACTCTCTGAACCAGACACAACATCTGCCTGGAGAGCAATGAACAATTTTCCATTACTCTGCCATGTGAGTCACTCACTCATTCTCTTTCTCACCCCCCTCCCCCCCCACACACACACATGCTACACATGGCTGAAAGAAAGCACTTCGAGTCAGTTATCCATTGAAAGTGTAACTTCATTCTGATGCTCGTTTCCCCTCATCTCCTTCAAAAGCACACAAATGGATTTTTGGCTAATTTTTCAAGATCGCAAATGGAAAACAAATCATGATTTTTGCCATGAAACAGTTTTCTGTCTGCTCTTCAGATACATAAAAATTCCTTTAGCAATTACCACAAATCACTCAGCGGCTCAGCTAATGGAGAGCTGATGTGTTCTGCACAAAAGCTTCTTTTGGGTGAATTCTGCTCTAACAGGTGTTCTTAAGTGTGTGGACGAAAAATTGGCACATAGTGTTCTCATGCTTTTATAAAAAATAACTCAAAATCTAAGCTTACATTTTAGTTTAGTGGACAAAGTAATCACTTTGTTATTCATACAATTCCTTTCTACTGCATTTTATAAAACAACAACAAAAAAAGACTAAACAAAAAATAGTACCAAAAAGTAGCATTGTAATAATGATAATAATAATACTAATAAAAAACATATAGAAAAAAACCCCATAGAAAAACAGTAGTACTATGCTTTTCTTTTAAGTAAGTATTAAGACTGGAATGGAAAAATTATTATTTTCAAACAGGTTTCTCAAAGACTCTTACCCCATCTTTTATTGGCCAGAGAAAAATACGAGATCTACCCCAAACACATGAAATTACTTGAGCCAAAATGCATTAAATTGATAAAAAATGTGAGTAAAGCCATTTATGCTGTTACAAAATGTTTCTTTTTGACTGCTGTTCTTCTGAAATTTCCACTGGTAAAAGAATCCTGAAAAATATAATCATGGTTTTCAAAATCTTTCTTGAGCAACAAATCAGCATATTACGATTTGATTTCAATTTGTAATAATATTTCACAATGCTGCTGTTTTAATTTAAATTTTTTATCAAATTCTGTTCATCGTTCATCACTGTTGCTATGTCGGGCTGGTTGGAATTCTCAAACAAACAGAGAAATGTTTTGAAAGTGCCTCAGAGACACAGTGATTACACACTTTTCAGAGGAACCAACCAACAAATTGTTAACTTTGGCTCTGTGGGATAAAAGAGAATTTTAACATTTAAAAAATGGCACATTTAACCACTTTAGTTAAGAAATTATCAAACAGAAAAAAAACACTCACTCGAAAATAAACTTATGCTATGATTAATTATGTACAGTATGATGAAAAGTGACAAAAAAGAGATTTTAGATTTTTTAGAAGTTTTTTTTTTCTGTGTGTTTGAACAGTGGGCTATCAGAGATCTGGTGCGCTGTGTGTGTGTTAGTGTGTGTGTTGGGAGTGTCTGAAATTCCCATTTGCTGTATTCAAGCAGACAGGCCTGTGAGAATGTCACAGTTGCCATTCACTCAGTCACCCTCTCCGGTGGGTCGAGGCGGGGTCCAACCAAAGGTGATGGACATCCTCTATTGTTGTGGGATAACCAAACTAAGCCTCGGTCACCCCCCCGTAACCCCGTGGCAGAGCCCTTTGCCTCATAACCCCAGGGGCCATGACAGCAACAATATTGATAGTAGCCAAACACTTCTCTGGAGGAGGAGCTGGCCTCGTCTGATGAATAGCCAGACTAAGTACTTCTCAGCCCAGGCCGCTGTCTGGAACAAAAGGTGCACAATAGCGGGTTCTCGCACCAAGCGACAGGCCGGACTGCATTAAAAACAGCTCAGGACAGGCATAAGAAACACCCGGCCTCGAGTGCAAACTTTGAACCCTGGGTTCTTTCTTTCCTTTCTTTTTTCTTTGATTGACCCTCTTCTGTGTCTCCGTTTTCCCCTCGCAAAGGGGTGACAACGTCCCATGGATGGAAGGAAGGTCTGGGACGCCCCGCTGGTTTGGCGACATTTCTGTGACGCCTACCACATTTCCTGGACAGCCATGATATTTGAAGCGATACCCACTCGAGACACCCTGCGCCTGCTTTGGGTCAAACGAGCAGCACATTTTCAAATCACATTAAAGTGAAAGGAATAAGTTTGCTCAAGAATGAAAATCTGTCTCTGTTTACTCACCCAAACTCTTTTCATCTTCTTCAGTGAGTTGCTATTTTCCGAAAGAGAAAGTGTAACTGAAGCTACACTATAAAGCTTTAAAAAATAACAAAAAGTACCATAAAAGTTGGAAATAGGACTTGTGCGCTATATTCAAAGTGTCGTAAAGCCACACACAATAGCTTTGCGTAAGGAAAAGACAAACATTTCTGTCTGCCACAGCTATCAAATCTCATTTTCACTTTCAGTACATTCAAACTTGACTGAAACTTTGATGTGTTCGGTTGCAAGATATTTTAGACCATAAGGTGTTGATAAGTTAACATCTTTTTTAGAGTAGATGTAAAAGGTAATACTACTCCTTTAAGCACAGAAAGCCCTCAGATTTTCATACTTAACCTTAAAGCCTGCTCTTTATTTCTGACCTCTAAATCTTTGGCTGTTAGATACAACAGATGGCCACGAACCATTAGAAACGAGTCTTCAGTGATTATTAGGACAAATGTGCTTTTAGCTTTCAAAAGAGCAATTTGTGTGATTATGCTTTCAGCATCAGGTGTCCTGACACACAATGGGAGGTTTATAGTCATAAGCGGAGCTGCAGGTTGGGTCCCCCTGAGCCCCAAACCTCTGAACTGCTGAGCTCTGAGGGCACAGGGCTAGTTCTAAGGCAACCCGGGACACGGCAAGCATGGCAAGCGGTAGAAATCATGCTGTTCTACATAATGAGCTGCATTCATTTAAAATAAAAAAGCTGCACTCTTTTATCACATGAAAACTTTGCTCTCAAAGTCCCTTCTCTCTCTGAAAGTTGGAATAAACACACACACACACATACAGAAAAAAGCATAAGTGAGAATAAAAAAGAAGGGGAAAAAAACAAAAAAGAGGAGAAATTGCCTCATTAATGCATCCTGCGTGCTGCCCTGAGCCTTTTCCTTTTGCCTGTGCCCAGCGGGAGCCCTTTTTATCAGGCCAAAGGACACCTTTCACAAGACCATTAGTGAAACAGGGACAGATGCACCCCGGCAAATCCCCCCCTGTCATGCAAGTGAGAGCAAAAGAACAGGATAAAGCAGAACCCCACTCGATTCGTCCGGCCGGGCGAAGGTCTGACCTTGAGGCAGTGGGCGGGCCGCCTCAGGAGGACGAGGTGTCAGGCCTGTCGTCCGGGCACCATCCCGAGCCAAAAACTCCTCCTCCAGGTTAATGGCTTTTAGCTGTTATCTGAAAAATGGTAATAGCTGGCACCCCAGAAGCTGTGGATGCAATTACCCCCATCAGGATCCTCCTGTTAAATATGATTTGACCAATCAGCATAATTTGGACAGTTACGCATGATGGCCTTGGTAACTGGTTTTGCACCGATCTCACTCAGAGCGGCAAAGTGCACGGCTAATATTGCACATGCCATTCAACAAATTGACATTTTCATCAGGAAGGAGACACCAGGACACTGCCAAACTCTGCTCCCAAGTGACTTAACTAGAACCGGACTTTCTGCTTCGACTCCTCTGATTAAAGTCCTAGACATTCAAATCACTATAATAAATGTCTCCAACTGCAGCAAACATGACTTCAATGAATGCAATAGAGCGTGGCAGACATTTAAATGACAGTATAATTTATTTTTATGTTTAAAGTGGCCAGCGCTGGAAAAGAGTGGTCCACCTGGCACACCGCACCAAAATGCAACATAACAGTTTTATAGAGAAAAAGCTTCCTACTGTACAGAAATGTGTTAAACGTGGACACATGAACAATAGTTTGAGTCAAAAAAAGACTTACTAGTTCTTGGTAATGCACAGTGGATTTAATATTTTCTGTGAAAATATAACACAACTGTCTACTGGTCCAAGTATTAGGTAGAAAGGTAACAATGTCTTGCATGCCGAACGTCAAAACCTTTCAATCAAAGTGGTAGTTTACCCAAAAATTATTATCATTCCAAATCTGTATGGCACATTATAACGCAAAATTATGGTGCTTATAATTAGTCCTTTTCTTAAAAGCCCTTTGTCCCCATTCACTTTCATTGTATACAACATGAACATTCTGCTAAATTTCTCTTTTATTTTCCACTGAAGAAACTTCAGCTTCATGCAGGTTTGGAAACACAAGATGGATGATGATGAGTTAATTACTATCTCTTTAAACCCTAGTAAAAAATAAATATACAAGTATTTATTTAAAATACATTTATTTCAGCCAAGGTATACTAAAAATACATTTACATACTTATCTGATTAATACAAATACTTACTTAAAGTCTGCTAAATTGGAAAAACTAATTTTGTACTAAATGTACTTTAATTGTGCGGAAGTACTGAAGTCCAACTAATGGTATTTTCATTTCTTTTTTTTAAAGAATGAAATAAAATATGAAATGAAAAAATGAATGAATGGTATACTGAATTATATATGGGACTATGGAGCACAAAACCAGTCTTTAGTATGGATCAAAATGATTGATTTTTTAATGCCAAAAATCATTAGGATATTAAGTAAAGATCATGCTCCATGAAGATATTTTGGAAATTTCCTACCATAAATATATATATATATATATATATATATATATATATATATATATTTTTTTTTTTTTTTACATGCATGGCTAAGGACTTCATTTGGACAACTTTAAAGGTGATTTTCTCAGTATTATTATTATTATAATTTTTGCACCGTAACATTCCAGATTTTCAAATAGTTGTATCTCAGCCAAATATCGTCCAATTCTAACAAAAATCTACCCTTATGACCAGGTCAAGTGTCATATATTTGATTGTGCTAAAGTGGAACTATTGCAAGTATACTTTAGATACACTTTAAATATCTTGCATTTAAAGGCAGATATTATTCAAAGATCACACAATCCTCATCAACAATGAAATACTCCAAATAAAGTTTCATTATAACTATAAAATAATGTATTTTAAATAAATTACTTTTTTATTGGGTGGTGACCCATTCCTTCAATCTTCAGCAAATCAAGAAAATCGTCCCTCAGAAACAAACCCCATGCAAATAACACAAAAATCGAAAGGGATTTAACAATTGAGTGTTATCCTTTGCGATGTCAAATCAGGGAAACTTATGTTACTGTTTGTTTACTCTGGTAAAACATGTCTACTGCAGATGAGCCAGCCATTTACAAACAATATCCTGCTCTATATACAAAATTGTGCATAACAGATTTATTTAATGTAAATTCAAGATGTGCAACCTGTAATTTTAAGTTTCAGTTACATTTTGTGTTCGGTTCTCTAAAACATATCGTTATAGCATTAACCAAAGATGGACTGGCATATATTTTATTGCATTCAGCCATAGGTCTCTAGAGACCAAATAACAGGTTTCAGCAGACTGAACAGTGTGGCATATGTTATTGATCAGATGTTGTTGTGAAGTCTGCCCATCCTTATCGAGTCTTCCTTTACTTTACCCTCTATAGTTCCTGTAACCCAAGAACCATTCGTTCAATGAATGATTGCACCTTGGGGCCATACTGACACCTGGTCACAGGAAAACGCAGACGAGGGGTTCGAAGTTAAAGAATTAGAGTAAGAAGGGAGGAGGTTACTCACAGATGTAGTAGTATTCGTGACCTGGGCGGAACTCAAAGCCCAGAGAGAAGGGTGTGAACAGCTGGAACTTCTCTGAGAACTTGAGGGGCCCATTCGGACTCATTGGGCGGTTGCATTCCCAGCGCTTGAAGCCTTTCATGTGGTGGTTGCAGGTGGTGTAGCCGTCATAGTTGACCATGAAAAGGATGTAGCGCTCCATGCGCTCCTGAGGAAGATGGTCCTCATAGTGTGGACAGTAGATGTCCAGGTAGTCGTTGATGGCCACTTCCACTGTGTATTCACCATGCAAGAATCTGAGGAAATAAAGACAAACAACTTAGTCGAGATCGACAAAACTGCAAAAGTTCTCACAATGACAGTCCGAAGATTGAGAACGTGCAATCTTTTAACCCAAAACTCGAAAGAGAAATTGCTAGTAGCTCCTGTCACTCATAGTGCAGATATTTTCCATGTTGTATGTGACAGGATGGGATTGGTCGAGGGGGACTTGGCACTAAGGGCCAAAATGACTGGAATGACCAAGTGGAATTGGATGAGCAGAGATTGACAGGGGTTCAGAGTGAGAAAGCCACTTCATTAAGGGTTTTCACATGGTCTGGCTTCAGCCCAGCTCTTCTGAAATGAGTTTGCTGGCTGGGGCAATTTAGACACAAATTGAGCACCTGCAGGAAGGTAGGACTCGAGACGCAGAAACTGCAGCTACTTCAGTGGAACTGTGACTTCATGTGCAGTCGAATGCAGAGTTACTAAAAAGCATTCGGACACTTAAAGGGAAAGTTCACCTTAAAATTTAAATCCTGTCATCGTTCACTCACCCTCAAGTCACATGTATCACCATGTTTATTTCTGATGAAGCCTTTTTTTTTTTTTACCGATAATGATATGAAGCCTTGCAGTTCACAAGAAAACAGAATGTATTGTCGACACAGACACAGCAAAACACACACATGAACGTGTGTGAACTTGAGTTCTTCAGATCCTCTTTTTCTGTCCACAGTGTGAAGATTACATGAATAAGATCTAACAGCTCCAGCCGAGAGACTCTAATGGTCTGTCACCAGTGCGGTTGACACACCTGCTCCATCCTCCATCTTCCAAACCATCAAAGCAGCCCCCTTCACTACAGACACTACAGAACACAAGACAGCAAACTCAAATCAAGTGTTCACACTATGAGATGCTATACCCGGGTGCTTCATCCAATTTAAGAGAATATCAAAGGGAAACAAAGACGAGATGAAATCAAAAGAAACACACAGGGTCAACAAAAGTCAACAAAAGCCTATACACAAAAGGTCTGTGCTAAAACCTGCTGGAATGGAATCTCATAAACGACAGATTAGAAATTTCCTACATAGGCAGCAACCCTTGCTTTATAAAAATACAGACGATGCAAGAATGAAACAATATATTAAAAAGCATGTCATGTAAAGTAACCATAAAGAAAAAAGTAATAATATATTTCATTTACATTTATCGTTTTCCAAAACTTTCAAAAATAAAAACATTTAAGTGATGTTTTTAAATGTTTTAAGTTTACATAAAATAAAAAATTACATTTCCACTTGCCTTAATTATCTCAATGTCATCTTATAAATATTGACATTTCTCAACTTATAATTAGGAAGTAATTAACTCAAAATCTTCTCTATTTTTCAACTCATATAATGTGGGAAATGCACTCAAATTTTGTCTTTTGCTGTCCATCCTCAACCTAACCACAGGCTCTACTCTTCACCACAACGGTAACACTACAAAACCAACATAACAGAAACCTTTGTAAATTCTAATATAACACAACATTTAAGTACTAACTTATGTCCCTCTAATTTAATCTTGTGTAAAAACACACAAAATAACACTTAATTTCTACATTTATTTTCCTTGTTTTCTGATGCAAAGCATGCTGGGAACTAGAAAATAATTTTAAGTTCACCTTACTACAACACAATTTTGAGTTTACAGAACTTATTTAAATTAAGTCCAATGAACTTTCATTATTATTTGAGTGCAATTAACTAATTTCATTTGATTAATTTCACAGTTTTTACAGTGCAGTTTTACATACCTGACTAAACGTTTCGCCGCAGTTTCAAAGGGAAATGTCCACTGAGTAACACTAAAACACGGGTTCATTACGTGAACCCTGGCATGTTTTTATTACGCTTATCTAGGTACGTATTTCTGTGTTTTTATTACGTTGCTACACCAAACCCAACCCTAAACCTACCCGATAGAGTTAACAAATGCACAACTGATATAAAAATCCATTTGTTGATGTAACTGTCCCATTTCAACTTCCTTACATGCAGATTTGAAATGCTTTGTCGAACTGTGGTTACAAGTGATTTAAACCGAAACTCCTCACCTCTGAAGTCCGTCTCCGTACTCCGTGAGCTACCGAACAAACCTAACGCCTCTGAAAACCCAAAGATATGAAGCTGGATATGAGCGATGCTAATGCATCAGTTTTCAAATCTCCCAGCATATTAATATTGTTTTGAAGTCATAACATTATATTCTTCAAGTAATTGTGCGAAAATTACCCTTTATTAATCTAAACTCTGTAAATTTGTCTGAAAAGGAATAAAAGGTTTCGGAGTTTTACTGCATCTAGTGGTCAATTCTTTTGGAAACTGCAGTGATATGTCCTTATTTGTACATATTTCGTGTCTCGCGAAAAAGTGCCCCCAGTTACGTATTTGCTATGAGACCAGATTGGATCTGGAGGCAGGTTTATGGAATGAAACTAAAGACTTTGACAAACTATAAAACATCCTACCCCCAAAAATCAAATCACATGTTATACAAAGAAAACGTACTCGGTTACTAAACGTAACCTCGGTTCTCTCTAGAAGAGCGAACGAGTACTGCGTCTTAGCTAAGACGCTACGGGAAAAGTCTCTTTTCACGAAATACTGAAGCAAAAAATTATCCTTAATTTTGTATTTTTGTAAAGCGCATTTGCAGCAGTACACAGCCATAGGCGAGGCGGCTCGTTCGCTCATTGGCTTGTTCTGCGGCAACTGCACAGCCTCAGCCCGCGCCCTTCTTGCCACTTCCCGCCGAAACGGGTGTGGCCCAACCTATAAAAGGAGCTCGAAAAGGCTGACTCACCTGATTTATTTCATCGCCGAAGCGAACCAGAGTGAATCGTGCGCCTCACTCGTGCGCCTCACTCTAAACCTGAAGCAACGCCCAGGATTTACAGTGCACAGTCACCTGAGGGACTCACAGAGAGTCCAGGACAGAAAAGGGAAAAAGCCCTCCGTCCTATATCTAGCAGCATCCGTAGATGCGGCAATATGACATCACACAGCCGAGGCAAGGCCTGACCAATGTGGCAATGCGGGTCTTACGAAATACTGCCCATATAACAGTCGGCAGCGCATAGCGCTCGTGAACTCAGAATTCCCCTCAGGGCCCTGATTCGACTATACCGACAACAGCCTTGCTTGCAAGGCGGGGACCTCCAGGTTATAGAACCTGATAAATGTAGACGGCGAGGCCCAACCTGCCGCCATACATATATCCTGCAAGGAGATCCCAGTAGACTACGCCCACAACGAGGCGACGCCTCTTGTGGAGTGTGCTCTGACGCCCAACGGGCACTGAAGGCCCCTGGAAGCGTAAGCTAACGCTATGGTGTCAACTATCCATCTGGATAGAGTCTGTCTCGAAACAGCCATTCCCTTGGAACGTCCACCGAACGAGACAAACAGCTGCTCCGTCTGCCGAAAGGCAGCAGAGCGAGACACATAAGCTCTTAAAACCCTGACAGGGCAAAGAAGACTCGAGTCTCTATCTTCCCCTGACACCGGCAGGGCAGACAGGGCAATAACCTGAGCCCGAAACGGTGTGTTGAGGGATTTCGAAACACAACCGTGCCTAGGTTTGAGTATGACCCTTGAGTCATTGGGCCCAAACTCCAAGCAGACTGGCTCTCCGAGAGCGCGTGCAAATCACCCACACGCTTCACAGAAGCGAGAGCCAACAAGAATACTGTCTTGAACGACAGATGCTGAAGGCTAACCGATTGGATAGGCTCAAAAGGGGGACCCTTCAAGGCCTCCAAAACCGCCGCGAGGTCCCACATAGGGACTGACGGAGGTCTGGGAGGATTCAGCCTCCTAGCTCCTCTGAGGAACCGGATGACTAAATCGTTCCTTCCTATTGACTGACCGGACGCCGTTTCAGAAAACGCCGCAATGGCGCCACATAAACTTTGAGCGTGAATGGGGCTCTGCCCTTATCCAACAGCTCCTGTAGGAAGGAGAGGACCTCCGTCACCTCAAAACTAAGGGGTGAATAACCTCGAGCTGTGTACCAGCTGGAGAACACCGACCACTTCGAGGCATACAGACGTCGTGTCAACGGAGCTCTAGCCTGAGTGATGGTATTTAGCACTCCCACTGCGAGATCAGCGGGTAACCGTTGAGCGCCCACACATGGAGGGACCACAACTCCGGTCACATTTCGTTCTTGGAAAGAACGCGGGGCAGTGAGCGTTTTCGTGGGACACAAAGAGGTCCACCTCCGCCATGCCAAATCTCTCCCACAACAGCCGGACTGTTTGCGGGTGTAGAGACCATTTGCCCGTAGGAACATTGCCTCTGGACAGCCTGTCTGGACCCAGATTCTGCAGTCCAGGCACATGCACTGCTCTCAGCGAGCGCACGTTGCGCTGAGCCCAAACCAGGTGGCGTTCCGTCAGCCTGCACAGGTTTCGGGACCCGAGACCGCCCTGGCGATTTATGTAGGACACCACGGACATGTTGTCCGCACGGACTACGACGTGGTGATCCTTGATATGGGGACAAAAGCGCGTCAGCGCGTTCTCCACTGCCAGCATTTCCAGGCAGTTGATATGATGGAGCTTTTCCTGTTCTGACCATAGGCCAAAGGACGGTCTGCCTTCGAGCAGCGCTCCCCATCCCGTAGTGGAGGCGTCCGTCGACACCATTTTCACACTCGGGGAAGTCCCGAGGCTTACACCTGATCGGTACCAGCCGTTCGCTGTCCAAGGTGCTAGAGCCGCAACACAGCTCTGATCGACCTTGAAATGCAGCCGGCCAGATGCCCACGCTCTGCGCGGCACCCGAGCCTTCAGCCAGAACTGCAGGGGGCGCATGCGGAGCAGGCCCAGCCGCAGAACCGGAGATGCTGAGGCCATGAGACCCAGCATCTTTTGACAGTGTTTGAGCGACACGGTCGCGCCGCAGCGGAAAGAACTCGCTGCGCGCTGAATGCCCATCACGCGCTGTGGTGACAGCCGCGCCGTCATGGAACACGAGTTCAGAACTATACCCAGAAACAGGATCGTCTGACTGGGGTTCAGCGAACTCTTCGCCCAATTGACACTGAGGCCGAGCTTCTCGAGGTGATCGAGTAAAACGGCCCTGTGGTCCACGAGCTCCGCTCGTGATCGGGCCAGAACCAGCCAGTCGTCCAAATAATTCAGCACTCGTATGCCTCTGAGTCTGAGAGGAGCGAGCGATGCATCCATGCACCTCGTAAACGTACGAGGAGCCACGGAGGACTGTAAACTGGTATGCCTGGCCCTCGAAGGCGAATCTCAAATATCGCTTGTGGTTTGACGCTATCTGTATTTGAAAATACGCGTCCCTCAGATCTATTGACATGAACCAGTCCCCTCTGCAAATCTGCGCGAGGAGTTTCCTGGTCGTAAGCATTTTGAAACTGCGTTTCATCAATGCCTTGTTATGCTGTCTTAGATCCAGTATGGGCCTGAGACCCCCGTCTCTCTTGGGCACCAGAAAGTATCTGCTGTACAGCCCCCCCTCGCTTTGAGCTTGAGACACAGGCTCTACAGCCCCTTTGCTCAACTGTTTTGATATTTCGGCCCGAAGTATGTGTGCTACTTCTGTTTTGACCGTAGTTTCGACGCGCGCTGAAAAGCGCGGAGGGCGTCAAAAAAAAAAAAAAAAACTGTTGCGAGTAGCCTCTCTTTATAATGCGTAGCACCCAATCCGAAACCCCTGGAAGCGCTGACCATGCATCTGCATGAATGGCTAAGGGCTGGATGCGAAGCACGCTCTGTTGACCGGGCAACGGCGGCGCTCGGATGTGCTGCGCATTTGAGGCGGGGAGCGCGCTGATCACAGCGGGCAGATCGCTCCTCCTCGACCCCGTCCCGGCGCTTAACCGACTGGGGGAAGGCTGAGCAGGTCCCGTGGGACTCGATATGTCTGCGAGTAACTGTGGGCTGCATATGTGCACATTTACCACTTTCAACTCGCTGTCTGCCTGTGCAGAGCGTACGTGCACGGGCCTCGTTTTTACAGAAGCCACGCGCCGTATGTGACATAGTGTATGTGGGCACTAAGGAGTGGGCACGTTTACTATGTGGCGCGCTCGACCAATCTGTGTCGATCTTATGTGCGCGAGCCCTGTGTGCAGGGCTGTGCTTACATGTGGAGATGGGCACTGAGGAGTGGGCATCGTCACTGCATTTATAGCACCATCGGCCGTGGCTGGACGAGCGTGCACGGGTTTTGTTTTTTACAGAAACCACATGACGCGTGTGACATAGTAATTGTGGGCACTGAGGGGTGGGCACGCTTACTATGCAGTGTGCGCGATCGACTTGAGTCGCTTTTATGGGCGCAGGCCCTGTGTGCAGGGCTGTGCTTACATGTGGAGATGGGCACTGAGGAGTGGGCATCGTCACTACATTTATAGCACCATCGGCCGTGGCCGGACGAATTTGCACGGGTTTCGTTTTTACAGAAACCACATGACGCGTGTGACATAGTGATTGTGGGCACTGAGGAGTGGGCACGTCTACTATGTAGTGCGCGTGATCGACTTGAGTTGCTTTTATGGGCGCGAGCCCTGTGTGAAGGGCAGTGCTTATATGTGGAGATGGGCACTGAGCAGTGGGCATCGTCACCACATTTATAGCACCATCGGCCGTGGCCGGGACACCAGAAATTACACCTTTTTCGGGAAACATCTGGGTGTGTCGCAGGGCGAACACACACACACACATAAAGAACAGCTTGGATATAACAGAATTGAAAGGATATAGGCGCCGGATAGCGCAGCAGGAACGGCAGTGGAAGGCGGCGATGCCAGCAGCTTCAGAATGGCTCGTCCTGCTGATGTGCTTTCTCAGACGGCGCTTGCTTCCTCCGTGATCCAGCGATGCGTGAGCTTCGCTGAAGAGATGAAAAATCAGGTGAGTCAGCCTTTTCGAGCTCCTTTTATAGGTTGGGCCACACCCGTTACGGCGGGAAGTGGCAAGAAGGGCGCGATGTTGCATCAGCCCGCGCTCGATAGGCTGTGCAGTTGCCGCAGAACAAGCCAATGAGCGAACGAGACGTCTCGCCTATGGCTGTGTACTGCTGCAAATGCGCTTTACAAAAATACAAAATTAAGGATAATTTTTTGCTTCAGTATTTCATGAAAAGAGGCTTTTCCCGTAGCGTCTTAGCTAAGACGCAGTACGAGAGAGCTCTTGTAAGAGAACTCAAAAGCTGCTTCACTTTGCCGACTGTTGTCTACATGGATCAGAACATCACACAACTCTTTTTCTGTAGGTCTTTGAGGGGAGAGAGGGCAGGGCCGGGGCCAGAGGTGAGGGGGCAGAAGGGGGGTGGGGGGGTGGTGCGTGTTTGGAGTGAGATTTGGCATCAGATGACAGCTAATCTAGGTCTGGAATTACTGTCAAAGGACCAAGACAGGCCAAACACCAGCTGTAGCAGCACAAGTTCAAGCTGAAGCTCCTTCAGCTTTACATCTCCTCGCCTTATCACCGAGGCCCAGAGAACAACCCCCGTCACAATGAATGACTTTATCCCTCTCTCAAATTTTTTGTGTCACTTTCTTCTTTGGCCATCAGCAATACTTTAAACCCCCATGCTTATATGATCAATGACCTGGGCTGCGTTTCCCAAAAGATGGTCATAGGTCTATGATGTACTTAAAGGGATAGTTCACCCAAAAATGAAAATTCTGTCATTAATTACTCACCCTTATGTCGTTCTAAACCCGTAAGACCTCCGTTCATCTTCAGAACACAAATTAAGATATTTTTGATGAATTCTGAGCGATCTCTAACCCTCCCACAGACAGCAATGTAATTACCACAATCAAGGTCCAGAAACGTAGCAAGGTTATCAGTAAAATAATCCATATGCATCAGGTGTTCAACCGTAATTTTACGAAACTACAAGATTACTATTTGTGCGCAAAGAAAAATAGAATAAAAAAATAATTAATTTGTTTTCCAAAGATAAATGGAGGTTTTACAGGTTTGGAATGACATGAGGGTGAGTAATTAATGACAGAATTTTTATTCTTGGGCGAACTATCCCTTTAAGCTTACGATGCTTTTGGGCAAATGCAGCCCTGGACTACATCACTGATGCTGTCTTAGTTCGCCTTGTATCCAATGAACTCAATAAAACATCTTGAAAAAACAACCCATGTTCATCTCATACCGCCTCAGCAAAGAGCACTTCGATATTTCTCTCCCTGAGAGTAATGCTTCGTTCTCTCCAGAGATGTGTGTACTCTGTCTTATTTTCTTGTTATGCGTTTTTGTGTCATCTTGCTTCTAATCACGGCTTTCCAGTAAACGATATCGAGAGCCAAGCAAAGAGTAATGGGAGCAGAACTCTGCCATAGGACCCTCCTGATGTTTACGGAGCTCTTAATTTAATCACCCTGCCATAAAAACATGTGTTAGCGGTCCTTTAATGCAAAGTGCGTTATCATTACTACACATTCCGCGGGTCAGGCATATCTCTTTCAGATTCATACGGTGCATTACGCCTTAACAAATCAATATCAATGCCCCGTCCCCCCTTTCACTCCCAGATGTCATTAAATCTGGAGGAGTCGGCCAAATGATCCGACACACTGAGGCAACACGTCATTCCCTTTGATTCAAAAGTATCTCTGTATAAAAAATGACCTTACAGCCAGTGGTTGGTGGGTACGGGGTAGCGGAGGGGGGAGATGACAGATGGAAATATCAATAAGTGAGCCCAGAATGTTTAGAGAGAGCTAATGCATGCAGTTAGGTGAGCTCGCTTCATAAATCACACTGTAGTCACTGGTCTACTTCCTTTTCGAGTCCTCAGAGCTCAGGCCCGATCAGACCTCCCTGAACTCTTCTTCCGCCGCTACATCAACAACTGATCTCATATCAGCTCTAAATGAGCTGTATAACCTCCCTTTCACAGTGAGATATTTTCATCATGCCTACAATCCAGTTAGAACCCAAAAAGCTTTTACAGTCTGATGCCAAAAATAACCTATTTAGGTTTACAAATAACTTTTTTTTATCCTTTTCTCCTAAGCAAGAAAAATCGCACAGTAGATATCATCATTTCAGGACAACAGTGAAGTTGAATGGAGAACAAAATGGGACTTCTGCTAAAGTATTTTGCTCCTCAGAACTCTACCCTAAGAATAAGATCCTCAATATCACAATTTTCATAAAAGATTTAAAAATGGTTTCAAATTGGGATCACATTTGTCATGATATACTATGTAATGTTATGTCTACAATTGTCCCAGTTCCTTCTGTTTTTTTAGGAGAAAATTCTGAGAGAAATTAATTCCTATAACACAAGTTCATTCAAAAGGAACCCAGAAACCCAGATCCTATAATATTAAATCAATATATATATATATATTTTTTTTATATAATTTTTTATATAATTTTTTTTCTTTTTTTACATTATATTTTTAACTTTTAAAGAACCAAGTAGGCAACTCAAAGAACACTATAAAGCAGCTGATGTAGTAGGAAAATTGTGGAATTATGGTGAAGCAAAAAAACACTGAAGCATGCAGTATATCCATGTTATAAACTTCTCTTGATGCACTTTGATTCATTAAATACGTCCTTGAAAGCTTTGTTTAATTTGTTTCATTATATATGTCCTTGATTGCTTCTAAAATTTCTAATTAAAGAAATTTCTAATTAATGGTGATGTATGCCTTTGGTGCAAAACCTGTACTAAGTTTCTTTCTCTTTCCATCTGGAGGAATGTATGTGTGCCGAAATCTATCTCTGGATTTTGGGGGTCTATGGGTCTTTGGTTCAGTCTTCAGCTGCTATCATCCCCATGGGACTTCAATTAATCAGACCAAACCACTCTCGTTTGGCGTGTTTAGGAGTAGGGTGACTCTCGGGGTGAACTTTCCTGGCGGTGCGGTCAAAGAAGGGTTTGAAGTGCCGTGATTTACGGCAGCGTCTGGCCGACAGAGAGCCTCAGATCCAGATTTCAGAACTTCCTTTAGCAAATGTTTGCATGTAGAAGAGTATGCTTTTCCAGGCCTATGGCAGGAAGCATCTTCATTGGAAGAAGTTAAAGCCAAGCAAGCAGTCCATGTAAGACAGAATCCATGATTTATCATGGTATTTAGAGGCTTCTGACTGGTACAAAGAAAGTCAGTTTGACCATTAGAATATTTAATGTGTCTCTCTCATGCAATGTTGTGAATTTCAGGACTGGACTATTGAAGTGGAAAAGTGGTTTTGAGTGTTTTATAAATGAAACATCTTATGTATTGTGTTACACCAACCACCGAAAGTTGCGGTACGGTGGAGGTTTACCTCAGTGCTATTGGACAGTCTAGCTGTCTGGAAGGAGAGAGAAATCAGACAATCTTATTCCTCTTTAGAAAGCCCCTCCCTCTAAGCAAAGTGATTCATAAAATTGTGTGCCACAGTTTGCCATAGAGCAGATGCTAAAGTTTGCCAAGCACTGCCAGGTCAAACAGAAATGATGAGTTTGTGAAGGTCTTGTTGAGTTTGGCCCTCATTTAGAAGTTCTTGTTGTTGTTTTTCTGTCCCAAACTTTTAGTTCAGTTGCAGCCAAAGCAAATATGTGCGTTTATTCTGCAACTAACCAATGACCTGGCCATAATAGTTTAGGTCAAACACAGCCAGCTAATAACCTGGCACAAGACTCAAACACTTCAGGGGTAATTCTGCCTCAAATGCATCACCACCTCGGGCATGCTGCAGGGCTATGTACTGGGCCCGCATGAGTTTTGAGATTATGATGGCAGGTTAGTTCTGGTGTCAGGAGTTTAGTGACACATTTCATGCTGGTGTTTAAACCAAACAGAGGGAGAGGGCATGCGTTTAGCATGTGTGTGTTTGTGTGCATGTGTGTGAGAACTGTCCTTTGTGCCGAAGGCTCTGGGTCTGGAACCCATTTCCACATGCTCTGCTTGGGCTTGGTCTGTGGACCACTTCTCCCCATGTGGAACATGTTTATTGTTCTTTGTGTCAGGCAGACGCTGAGACCTCCATGGCCCCCTCCTCCCTCCACATCTCCCAGCAATCTCTCCTGTTATTCCAACTCTGCTTGAGCAATTTTTCTATCACAGCATTTATGCAAACGTTATCCCAGCTGACGTTCAGCCAGGGCTAAAAAACTCTGTCAAGGGGGGATTGGACGAGAAAAATAAAACAAACAAAAAAGAAGAATAGGACACAAGACCCAGAGGACAAAACACATGTGCCCTGTGTGAGAGGAAAAGTAATAGTTGTTTTGTGCCCCTTCTTTAACACAAAAGTCTAGTTATACGTTCAGGTGAGCAGGTCTGTGTGTCTGTAATTTTCCAGGTTCTGTGTGTTCTTTAGAAAGGTTCATGTTCACATCCACCTTCTCTTCACACGGCGTTTACTCTGGACCGCTGTTAGATAAAAGTACCCCGTCCTCACTGCAACACTACGCCCCCATGTTTAATAACATTTTTATGCCTCTGCCTGCTTTGTGAGACCTTTCAGTCACTGAAAGTCGGTGGGAGAAAATAGAAGTGACTGGTGCAGTCCAGCAAATGAAAGGACAGCAAGCAAATCGGTGTTCTATCATCAAAAGTGTGCTCAGAGAGCAGCGGCGTTGGGATGCTGTCTGTCATTGTACTGCGGCTCTAATGGGCTGCTAATGGAGGATGTTTAACACATGGCGGCTCCACTTCACCTACTCTGTATGTTTACATCCTTGTATGTATGCATATTAATATTTTTAACACAAATTTTCATTTTGGGCTTTTTGCCTGTAATCAACCAGAGCAGGACAGAATCCATGGAAAATGCTAAAAATTGGGGTTGGGAAGTGACCGGAAATGGATTTAGACCCAGGTCACTTGTGCACATGTATGAGTGTGAACAATAAGCCATGACTCTGCAATCAACTCCTGAATGAGGACACAATATTATACTGAAATAGATTCAGTGTTTTATCATAAGAGAAATGCTGTTTTATGATTCATATTTCTATACAGTAGGGTTTAAAAAAACGGAGACCCCCATAATCATAACGTTTGATACAGATTAGTTTTACTATTTTTACAATGGTTAAGTATTTTGAATTATTAGATGGTAAACAACTAATAAATGTTATTACAGATCTATACTTTTATAATTCACAAAAACAATGTACAGTATAAAAACAGATCTCTATTTAGAAATTTGAGAGAAAAAAAGTTAGTTGTTATTAAATTATCAGTGTTTTTAGAAATTATGTGAATGTTAAATCAAAATGTAAAAAATTGTGAAAATTAGCAAGCACAATAACATCTCAATAACAAAAATATTGGATGATACCAACACATAATAACAATAAAAATCAAATGTTGGTCAGTAATGCATTCACAGTATATTTCTAATATCCAAATAAATTCATTCACAAACAATTATAATGCAAACAATTCATTACACAACATTTCTTTATGAATTTTTCAATCCTAAAACTTTCAGGTTTAATTCAGATTTTTAATCCCAGCGTGGTCTCAGACACTTGGGATGCCACTATATTTAAGTTTTTTTACTGTTATCTTTTCTCTAACTTTAAGAAAAAAACTGTTATTAAAAGCTGAGGATGTCTGCCATTTATTTTAAATATGCGCGTTTGGATCTCTTCGTCACCATTTGCTCTAACGGCGAGTGTAATAAGGTTCTAGGATTTAATGGCTCAGCTAAGAAACTTCTCTCTCGTACCTGCAGATGCCTGTTGAGAAGCCACTCTGCATCCAGTCTTTATCCCTCACTGCTCCCCCCCCCAAAAAAAAACACACACTGCCTAAACCAATACACACCATACACCTTCAACAACACACACAATGCTTAAAACAACACAAACCACCCACGACACATAGACTCCCTACAACACCTACAACACATTTGTAGGCCTTTGTGTGTGAGAGAGAGTAACAGCAGTAGTGGTTATAGCAGATGTTAGAGATTAACAAGGATTTCTCAGGCACACACTCCTAGAAAACAGGAAACTGGAAATGCAACTTCATCACACAACACCTGCACACTTCAACATAACATTTTAAAATGATTATTATTACAAACACAATCCCTATGAGATAATATTTACTTATACAAAGGTTATGTATATACACAAACATATTTTAATGTATACAGTAATTATACACATACCATATACTTATAATTTTAGGATATAAAATAACAATCAAATATAATATATAATTGTTTTTATTAATTTATTAAACTTTAGCTTTATTTACAGGAATAAATTACATTTTAAAATTGTAATAGTATTTCACACAATTACTGTTTTTGCTGTATTTATGATCAAATAAGTGTCCAATCTGTTCTACATTCAAATAGTAGTACATACTGTAAATAATATATTCTGAAAACATCTGAACTATTGATGCATGGAATATATACAGAGAGGCTGCGTGCAATGTTAACCCTTTATACCTCCGTCATATGTAATCACTTTCAGGTGGTGTGAAGTGTGTATTTGATGGCATGGCACCAGCTTACTGCGATTAAAGGGAATGAAATCCACTCTCTGTGCGCGTTACGTCCTCTAGGGGGCTGCTGGGATCCGCGCTGTGTGATGGTGAGCGCTTTTCTCCACAGTGTGATAACATGCTGTTTTTCTCATCATGGGGTGAGTAAACACCTGTCTTAGAAAATACGCCATCACAAACAAACAAACCAGAGTGGAGCGAGATGCTTGTACGCACTGACATGCATGTAAAACTAAACACATGCATACAAGCCTGTAAACGGACATACACACACACACACAAACTAATGTCCTCCGCCTAATTGTCACTCCCATAACAAACACACAAAAGAGCTGCTCTCGGGTTTCTGCCTCTTGGCGTAAAAGGGACTGGGTTTGTCAGAGGGCATCAAACAGAAAATGATAGTAATGCCATGCACTCTAAAGCTAAGTGTATCACGCGTCCCACTCTCCCTGACCTGCCCTCTTTGTCTTTTTTAACACCATTAGCAAAGTGCAGTGTAATAGCGTTATAAGCCTGCCCCGGTTCACAGGAGAAGGATTGGGTGACGGACTCTCATCCACTCGGGCCGCTCTCATCTTGTCCGGCCTCTTTTAAAAGGGCTTGATGTATTCTTTTCTTTCTCGCCATGAGTACCGCCATTTCCTCAGCGTCGTCCCACTCTGTCAAACATCTTGTGCTGGATTCTTCCCCCTAAAAGCACTAACCACTGTTCTCTGTGCTTTTCTTGAGGTTTTTAAAAAGATCCTCAACATGACGCGCTAACCCAAAATGAACCTGTGGCTAACTATTTTCAGTGAGAAAAAGCCATTGAGTGTAATCTGCGGCTTCTTTGCTTAAAGGCTTTCAAAATTTCTTCTTTCACTTACAAAAGGGAGTGAGACAAAAGTGCAGGAAAAATGATAAAACTACTGGCATCCTTTGACTTTAGGTACTTTTAAAGCAAATAATATCCAAAGAGAGTGTAAACATTGTGTTTTTGCAAGTGCGTGTATGAGAGAGATGATAATAATGACACAAGCAATTAGCAGTTTTGCTAACATCTGCTATTTTGCAAACTTCAAGCTGAAACCCGGGCTCCTCAAAAATCTTTCTCCATTCCAAACTGATTGTGTATTCAAACTTAACATTAAATCTATTTCGCTAGGCTCACATTTTCTCTTCTCTCTGTTGACTGTGACGGCTCAGCGCAGGATAGTTGCTGGTGATTAGCGTGTTAGCGTCATTGTAGCAAAACTTTCCTTCAGCTGCCTAGTAGATAGTCATATGGCATTCACTGCTCAGGTGATTAGCCAAAATACATACAACAGCTGAGAGTGACAGCCATTGAGATGAATGGAAAAGCTTCCTTTAGGTATTATAGATTTCCTTGTCCAAATGTGCACAATGATTCACAGGTGGATTTATTTATGATTGACTAGTTTTCTGAAAACCTAAAAGAGAATTGTCATAGTGATATCTGACAGGTAAAATAGAAAATTTATGCTTAAAATTACCGTAAAAAACATTTCATACTACCACTTTCTCACTCAGAATTTTTATTAGTGCTGGGAAATGATTAATAGTGATTAATCACATCCAAAATAAAAGTTTTTGTGTACATATTATATGTGTGTGTACTGTGTGTTTACACACAAACACACACACAAATACACACACACACACACAGACACACACACACACAGTATATACAGTATTTAAGAAAATTGTGATTAATTGCGATTAATCGTTGCCCAGCACAAATATATATATATATATATATATATATATATATATATATATATATATATATATATATATATATATATATATATATAGTACAGACAAAAAGTTTGGACACACCTTCTCATTCAAAGAGTTTTCTTTATTTTCGTGACTATGAAAATTGTAGAGTCACACTGAAGGCATCAAGGGCTATTTGAGCAAGAAGGAGAGTGATGGGGTGCTGCGCCAGATGACCTGGCCTCCACAGTCACCGGACCTGAACCCAATCGAGATGGTTTAGGGGTGAGCTGGACCGCAGACAGAAGGCAAAAGGGCCAACAAGTGCTAAGCATCTCTCGGGGAACTCCTTCAAGACTGTTGGAAGACCATTTCAGGTGACTACCTCTTGAAGCTCATCAAGAGAATGCCAAGAGTGTGCAAAGCAGTAATCAAAGCAAAAGGTGGCTACTTTGTAGAACCTACAATATGACATATTTTCAGTTGTTTCACACTTTTTTGTTATGTATATAATTCCATATATAATTCCACATGTGTTAATTCATAGTTTTGATGCCTTCAGTGTGAATCTACAATTTTCATAGTCATGAAAATAAAGAAAACTCTTTGAATGAGAAGGTGTGTCCAAACTTTTGGTCTGTACTGTATATATATAGATAGATATATAAATATATAAAAGAGAGAGACAAACTGTAATCATTTACAAATCAAAAATGCAGTATTAAAAGGCTGTTTATTGGTTAAACTTTAAACTAATAAAAACCACTAGATTATATTTAATTTTACTTTTTGTGTACAAAAAAGTGAAAGTACATTCCCAGACCTCACATTAACTTAAGATGACATTTAATAATATTTTTTAGTTTCTACAAATTTTTGTAAGCAGTAATATACCTTTTTTTCTCTTTTATTTAGTTAATGCTTATTGCATTGTTTTAGGTTTAGCTTAGGTTTTGGTAGTTCTGATATATATGTACTGTATATTATAATTGTCACTTAAGTAGTATGCCATCCTGTAATACATGAAACATTATTACATTATTTTCTAGCTTTGTAAATTTAACAGAGAGCTTTTAAACATCCACATACACAGGAAAGCTAATGGGCTGGAGACCCTGGGTGCATTTCGCATGGGCACACGGGCACGGCGAGCTGGGAGGTGGAGTGAAATCCACCTAAACATTCAGGCAACATTCTTTCATAGCAATTACAGAGGGATAATTTCTAAGATAACCATCAGAACTTGCAGAGTCATCAAGACCTATGTGTTTTCCCCCCTCACTTTACCCTGCGCCAGGTAGGCCACGCCCCCTAAAAACCCAACGGCCAAGCATGTTCGGGAGTGTGCACGATGGGACGGCTCTCAAGCTCAGGTGGAGGTCCGCCAGCTCCGCCCGCAACCTGAGCCTTGTAATGACAAGGGCTGAGACAAAGCAGCCACTGTAGTCATCATCCAGCTCCCAGGCAAGACTCCCAGATGTGAGATAAAAGATACAAGCATGGAGACAAAGTTATCTGCGGCCTGCATCGGCCAGCGGGGAAACGGGAAACCCAAGCCTATTGAGGCGACTGGATCAGTGTGTCTGAAACGCCCACAGGAGTAGAAGATGGTGGCAGTGTGGTGCAGCCCCCTGGGCGGAGAGGCCCACAACACAAGTAACCCAAGCCATGACTACCGCCCATTTCCCAGGATCCCCTTCCTTCGCATCCCCCACCACCATCCCAACAGGGTCTGCTTAGGTTTTCTTTCCCAAACACTCTTAAACAGTGATGAGATGACAGACTAGGAGATACGTCTGTTGTCACCAGACTCGTCCTCCTCTTCTTGCCCTTTCATGTAGTAGTCATGCATTAGCTGTGTTTTTCTTTGTGTAAGGTGACAGAGTGAGAATGGATCCCCGTGGAGTCCCCTCGGTTTCTGTTTCGGTCAGATCGCAGGGCACAACCTTATCATGAAAAGTAATGAAGCGAGATCAGAGGTCTATCACATCAGAAAAAAAAGCAAATGTAAAATGCATAGAAAGGATATGTAAACTATATCTAAAAATCATCCTAATGCTTCAATCTGAGCCAGAGAAAATAGGGCCTCTCTCTTTCAAGGGCTATTTTATATTTTTTACAGAACGCTGAGGCGGCCAACGCTGATGAAAAGGGCGAGTGCTTAGCCGACAGAGGTAATGCATTTTTCATGACCTTGTACATGACACGTCTACATTTACATTTATGTTCTTAGCAGATGCTTTCTTACGAACCTGGCTTACAATAAAGTGCACAAATCATGTTAATGGCTATTCCTGGGATTGGATGAGAACCCCTGCTGCATGCTAAGCTATGCCTCACAGCAAAAATGGAACATACTACAATGTAATAATTTCAAATTACTATGATTACAAACAATATCACATTACGGCAAAAATAATGGCTAAGATATCTTACATATGGGTCAATGGCATATAAGAGTTTCCATGAAGGGGGGGGGGGGGGGGTTCTATTTTAAAATACAATACAATATTTAAAATAAGTCCTCAGAACTGTGCACTTTGTATTCATTCGTCATGTTGTTTAAAAAGACTTTTTAAACCTTTTTCAAGAAATCTGAAATGTATTGATTAAAATTGACTCAAGTAATAGATTCCAAATTATATTTTACACCTCAAATACATATGAACCCAGACATCTTCAAAGCGTTTACATATTCAATTTCAAGGTAAATAGTACTAAAAAGTATTTTTTTAATACATTTTTAAACATATTATGAATTAATAATTCAGAGTCACACCACGTTACATTTTACCACCTAATTTAACCTTGCCCTGTTATAAAAATGTAAAATTATCTGATTATTTATGAGACATACTGTGCTGATCTTGACACAGTCATAAGTCTGCCTTTCCTTTTTTTCCTGCATTTCTGGATTTTTAGGGAAAAAGATGATGCAAAACAGGGCAAATTAAAATAGTTTTGAACATGCTTTTTTGGTGTTAAATAATGGCGCAAATACCAGTAATTAAGCGCAAATGTTAGTAAAAAGCATTGTGTGATTCAATTGAATACTCTCCTCCCATAAATTTTCCGTCTGAAAGGAAAACTCAGATGCAAAAATAACTGTCCATGCCTCTTCAGCACTAATTTGATACTGCGCTTCTTTAGTAAATCTTGACCGTAATATTTTAATGCCAAAAGATGGTTGATGCAAAGTACTCTGTGTGAAATGCATATAGAAGATGTGTCTTCAGGATTCGTTATAATGTAGTGAGTAGAGTTTGTTCCACCAGTGAGAAGCAAGTATGGTGGTTTTGGATCAGCTCAAGGAGGATCTCTTCATGGGAAACAGGGATTAGAAACCTAAAGTGGATGGACTGGTGTGGATGGATTGATGAAAGACTGAAAGTACAATACAGCCGGCCCGGCAACTGGCAATAGTTTCAACCAGGAAGAACGTCTTGAATTTTGTTTTGCATTAGTTATCTGGTGAAGATACTATTCCATAACCTGCTCATTCATGTTAGTGGTTCCTGGTTCAGGGAAAATTTTTCCAGACCACATTCACCAAAAGAATAACGGAAACATATTTTTAAAAAAAAGTGTTTCTTTTTTTACTTAAAAATGAAAATTCGTTCATCATTTATTCACACTCAAGTTGTTATGAGTTTTTGAACACAAAAGAAGATATTTTGAAGAATGTGGGTAGCCAAACCGTTTCTGCTCCCCACTGATTTCTATACTATATTATACTATGCAAGATAATGGGGACCAGAAACTGCTTGGTTACCCATGTTCTTCAATGTAAATGATGACAGAATTTTCATTTTTGGGTAAATTATGTCTTTAAGACCTTTCCTGACAGCAGAAAGCAACTATCAAGCACCTCTACTTGCCTACTCTGGTGTCCCTTGTTTGCCGGCTTAATACTACTCTGTGAAGGCTTTGGAATCAAAGGTGTGCCAGGATCAAAGTAAAACTCTCTGGCCATTGTGAGCAGGCGGTACGGTAAAGTGACACTGACAGAGAAGGTGGGGGTGAATGGAACGTGTTCCCAATTCATAGTCTACACTAAGGATGAACATTGATAACTTAGTAAAATGATTATTCAAATTATTCTAATTAAAGCAATTCATTTCAAATTGATGAAAACATGATGAGGAAAAATAATACTAATAATGTTTTATTATTAAAGTATCAATGTATTTGTAAAAGTAATTTTAAAAAGATGATGAGTATTTCAAACAACCAAATCATAGTTGGTATGACACAATCGAAATGGGTAAACTGAAGCATTTTCTAGCGTGTTAAATAGCCCTAACTTAATGCATCCTACCTGCACATGAGTTAACAGAACACAATTGTACAAGTGAACTTGAATGTTGCATGCTAAAATAAGGGCAATTTAAGCACTGTTCAAAATGAAGTCATTGTTCATTGATAATCATTTTCATGATTGATTAGCGCAGCAATTCCCATCCATAGTCTACACTCATTCATGATGAAGAGGAAGAGTTCTATTGTGTCCTGAACACTCACACTCAGTGTTCTTCCTATGTATTTATACGGTATTGAAATATCTGTATTTACCTGTTCTATTATAAACATCTTTTTAATAATAATAATAATAATAATAATAATAATAATATTATAATATATATATATATATATATATATATTGATATTTTTAGCATTAAAATAACAAAATTCTTGAAAAGAAACTGAAAGATCAAATTTGTGTTATTTGTTAGAAAACAACTGCTTATTTATATGAATTTTTTAATTTATTTTCCCCACCAAATCAAACTCATGTAGTTCCAAACACACACACACACAAACAAACACACACACACACACACACACACACACACACACACACACACACACACACACACACACACACACACACACACACACACACACACACACACACACAGGTAATCTGAACTTAAAATAAAAAAAGAATGTCAAGTGGTGTGGAATCCTTCATATTTTGGAAATCATAATTAATCATCTCTTTAAAAAATGATTTGCGCTAGATTTTTGACAGATTCTTTTTCATGGACACTAATGCCATTGGCCTATCCATCCACTGAGCAACGCATTAAAAGCATTCCACATTACATTACCTTTAAGTACATTTCATCTAAAATCAAACCTTTTCACCCTTCTGAACTCCTCAGGGCTCGATATGCGGCAGCTGTCAGCTGTTATTGGTTAAGCTGAGGGTTGGATGTCAGGGAAACAAACACAGCCAGATCAGCTTCAGTGTAACAGGCTACAGCTCAATGCCACATGCTACATGAAACCCAACCACCCAACCAAGTCGTACAATGTCTACATCTAGTCCAACCTTTCTGAACTCCTCCTGAACCCTTCTGGGCAGAGCAGCAACATGCTACAACAATGCACTCTATGGCTTAAACATGATACCACATGATACTGATGCTGACACACCTTTAGCACGCCAACAGGTATTGTTTGCGAGAACAAAATTGTGTTTAGCTGATTAAAAATGAGTGTTTAGTAGAAAAAAAGAATGGAAGAACTACAATATGAGCTGACAGCAGAAGCCTAAAGCTAAACACAAGATGGGGAAGTCACTTGCTAGGGACAAATCTCTCTCTCAGAAGCCCTCATCCAAGCTAGGGGGACCGTATCCATCAGCGAGCCAGACGGCAACCAGGCTGATGGATCGATGGGGGCCGTGACCTCCAGCTCCGCAGCCTGTGAAACCGGTTGGGAGAGTGACAATCGAGATTTACCCATCGATTTGGGCTGACAGAAGTAAGGAGCACACGCAAGAATGAAAGGAAGGAAGCGATACACTGTTAGTCAAGTCTCCTTTGTGAATTTCAGCTTCTGTGTTAATCATAGCAAGGTGATCCCAGTGGTGTTCCCGAGGTCTGGGGTCAGGACGCAGAGGAGCATCATTTCCCTGCTGTGTGCTTATTAGGGAGCAGTTATACTGTAATTCCCATAGCTCCACCATCTTCCCGCGGCATCAATAACAGACAACAAATTAACAACATGGGCTGAGGTCCTTCTGCCGCTTGACAGCAAGGCGTGAATGGAAAACCATTTATCCAACCTAGGGGTGTGCCTGAACTTGTCTATATCCAGAAGGGAAGTGCTAATCACAGTCCGATAGGAGTGTCGTCCTTCTCAAGCAGAGGGTCACCCCACACTGCAGCATTTAACACCCTCGCTATTCTGCGTGAATAACACGCTGTCAAAAAATGGCAGTTCTTTTTGCATGAAGCTCGGTGATCTCTCAGGCTGGCCCTTGTTTGGCTGGAACCCTGTAATCGTAAAAGGTTGGGACTGGCTGTCCGCAACAGAGAGCTGCAGCGGGACTGAAATGTGCGTTAATTGAGCCAACAGCATCCAAACCCTCCATCTGTCCATTTTCTCATCTCTAAGGAAACGTCATTCTGAGCTCACTGCAAGCTGCTCTTGGCCATGAAAATACTCACTAATAACGGAGGTACAACAGTCCATCAACACAAAGAAAACCAGCGTTGTGCTTGCTGAACATGGCTGACAACTAACTACATGTTTTTTTTTAATTGCATCCACTAAAAATCATCTTGAAGCACAATTTTTTGAAGAATCCTAAACTCTAAAGGTGGCCTGGTTGATTTTGGAGCAATGACAAACAATAGTGTCCATGATAAATAAAAGAAAAATCCTATTTAAAATCCAATCCTAAATCATGTGACAAGATCTAAGAAATATGCTAGTCATATTTACATTGTTTTAATGTGGTTTTGAAAAAACAATTTTCAGTAAAACTGTTTAATAAAAATGTAATATTTATAATAGTGTAAGTCTTATATCCTTGTTTTTTTTATAATCAAGGTTTATCAAGGTTTTCGGGGACACACTAAATACCATAAACCCGAATTACACTTGCCTTGCCATAAAACAGTCAAAATATCAGATATTTTACTTCATATTTTACTTCACCCACAGTCATAAGAGTCTGTAAGGTTCCTTTTTATGATGCAATTCCCTGTTTAATTTTTGGTTGTCCCACATGACTTTGAATTGGTACCAAAAGATTTTTTTCAACATTTTTATGTTTTTCCTAAGAAATAATAATAAAACATTATGCCAAACAAGTATTAATATTTTATTTAAATATTTTTCAGAAGTTAAATAAAACATGTTGATTAAAAACGTTCATTATAGAGCTGTTTTCAAGCTTTGCCTTGTTCAAGGTATTTAAGAATATTTAAAATATTAATAGATCCAGAAAAAAAACTTGAGTATCATGTCATTAACCCGTATATATACAGCTATGATCCCTTGCACCTGATCCAGTCCACTCTGAGCAGTGAACTGAAAAGGGAAATCCCAGAGTGCTGGCCGACATTATGCTCTGTCCAGGTTCTCACCTCTTTCCAGCATCCTGCAAAACCGTGTCTTTGACTCTCAGCGGTCATTAAGCCAACAGTAGGGCTAATTGAGCATGGTGTTGTGTGTCATCAGTGCATGGAGAGAGCCTGCTGCCCACCGTGTGCTTTCCAAGAATATGTCTCAATCTGCCCACTACAACGAGACAATTTTAGCACCACAACAAATATCAGTGCAGTGAGAAAACATGTCTTTGGAACAGTAGTTCCAGCATAAATTAGCATAAACTTATTCTTATGATCCCTTTTAATTAAATATAGGACTCAGGACAGAAGCAAGAAGATACCTCAAATCTGATTTAACAAACTGTCATTACCAATCCAGGCTCATTGGAAAAACATGTCTCTGGTGACATTTCAGCAAGACTATACTGCGCTGTCTCTTGCATGTTTCGGAACACTTTCAAAGTGAAATATCCAGCGTCTGATTACACTGGCAGCGTTTGATTACACTGGCTGTTGTACGTATTAGAGCAGTTCAGAAATGAATTGTCCGGTAAGTGGTGCTAAAAGTTTAATGCTCTATTGCTTTTGAATATAGCATAACAACTACACTAAACTCTACCCTAAACCTAATCAAGTGTTTACAAAAGTAAATATGAGATAACGCATTTGTTGAAGTAACAATGCCATTTTATCTACCACCTATTTACCACCTACCACTCAAATGGCCATCTTTTTAAACTTTGAGCGTTTTTATTGTACTTGTACCTGAACGTAATAAGAATGTTTGATATTTAAAAGTTTGACTTCATTTTTTAATCACATTGGAATCGAAACTGGGAATCGAAAAGAATCAGAATCGATAAGCCGAATTGGAATTGTTAAAATTCAAATGATATCCAACCCTACATATAAAGCTGGTTATACTGTATACTGCAAATATCAAAATGTATTCGTTTACAAATCATGCACATGGAAAAAGGGGTTGGGGTCATAACAGTAACAAGGAACCAAACAGAAATAATACTGTAATCATTGTTTGCACAAGGAATTAAAGTTTGTGTTGAACTGCCATTTTTATTCATTTCAGGTGTCAATTGCTATTATTTTTTATGTAAATGTAGGTTTTTAGAGTTTTAAATAAAATAAATTATGTCAACCATAACATGTACTACAGTAAAAAAATTAGTAAATGACAGACTTTCATGTTTGGGTGAACTATCCTTGTAAGAATGAAATGGAGATTAAAAAGTGCTATTACTTTCCAGACAACTGTATGAAAGTGTCAGTACTGTTTAACCACTGATAGAGACTAAACATATGGTGTCTAAAAGTTAATGGTTCTGGCACACACACAGAGAGAGAGAGAGGCTGTTCTGTTGGGTACGCAGCAAATAAATATGCCCTCACACAGGAAGACACTCATTTCTGAAACAAGGACGCCTTTTTTCCTTCCCTGCATGAATCGCGACCCCTCAGAAGGATCTGGAAATAGGTATGTGCTCAGGGGAAACAGCAGAACCCTAATATTATCTCCAACATTATTCCCCACAGTCAAACAATGAGGGAGGAAACGGAAGGAGGGAGACAGCAGATAAAACATTATTCGCAGACTCTTTAGCATTGAGAAAATCAGTTTGAGGTGAGGGGAGGTCCGATCACACCGGCGTTGTCCGTGCTACACCACTCAAGGACAAACACCTGCCACCACAGGGCCCTTTAAACCCCTTTGCCAATGATTTTATTGGAGGGCGCTGAGAGAGGCCACGAGATGAGCATCTAATGACGAATCAGTGCTGTTCTCAAACAGGTACAGCTGGGCGGTTTCTGACCTCGGCAATGTCTTTCAGCAATTGGCTGTTTGTAGATGTGGTGCGCAGGTGCAGAAAATCAGATCATGATGTGACTCTGTTTTAAAAGATTCAGTGAATTGTCAAAATGAATCACAAACAATTTCAGGGCTTTCTATGAACTGTTTGAACAATTAGATTAATTAATTCATGAATCTGATATGATCGCTACTTCTCATTCTAAACAGCTGACAAAAAACACATGAAATGAAATATCATCAAGGAAGATGACAATAAATGAGCAGGTTCTTTGCAATGAATCAAAAACATACAGTGTAAACAGTGTAGATGGATTCCCAGACACATTACTCTTATGAGCCGGTTCTTTTTAGTGAATCAAAAACTAACAAACAAACAAACAAACAAACAACAACAACAATGCAACCAGGGTATCCTGGTTACAGAAGAAATGTTTTTTTGTGAATCAAAAACATACAGCATGACCAGTGTAGTCTAATCACAATACAAATAACTCTTATGAATCTGTTCTTTTTAGTGAATCAGAAACATACAGCTCAACCATAGACTGTAAAAAAAAACATGGACGTAGTGTCCGTGACATCACCCGTAGGTTTCCAAAGAATGTTTTTGAAGGTCAAAGTGGGTGGTGCCGGCCATTGCCATCTTGCCAGCATGTCACTGCGCATCACTACCGGATAACTGAAAATGGGCAAAGAGGCGGGAGCTGGTTGCTGAAACCATGCACACCTAGCTCAAAGGTGGTGTCAGCAGTGGCAATCCACCTGCCACTCATATGGCCACGGCCTCAATTATGCAGAACTTAAAAGGCTTAATATAATTTTAATGGATAAGTTCTAAAAAAAAATCCACCCCCCTCACAGTTGTCAGTAAGGGCAAAATTAGCTATACAGACCAAAATAATGTTTTGAACCAGGCTGTAAAAGCTTTTTTTTGTTGTTGTTGTTGTAAAGTTGGCCATTTTAAAATGGGGAATCTATGGGATTGACTCCCTTTTGCAGCCAGCATCTAGCGGCCAGTTGACGAATTACAGTTTAAGTCACTTCCAGTTTGGTTTCACGAGAGAGAGCGGAAGGTTGTCACTTGAGCACAACCAGTGTATTCCAATTATAGTTCAACTGACTCTTATGAATCAGTTCTTTTTAATAGATCGGAAACATACAGCACGACCAGTGTAATCCTATTACAATACAAATGACTCTTTTGAATTTGTTATTTTTAGTGAATCAAAAACATACAACCAGTGTAGTCCGGTTGCAGTACAAATGACTCTTTTGAATCGGTTCTTCTTAGTGAATCAAAAACATACAGCACGGCCAGTGTAGTCCAATTACAGTACAAATGCTTCTTATAAATCTTTTCTTTTTAATCAAATTCATACCATACGAACATTTTTCTTTTTAGAAACTTAAACAGAAGTTAAAGAATCAGCATCATTTAAAGAAAATAAGAACTGCAACTGGAAATAGTTTCATTAGAAAATTCTACATTGAAATTTTTGCATTCATGAGCTCAAGTCAAATATGAAAGTTTTTCATGAATGAGAATTTAATAAGAGGCATCCAGATGTGCTGACAGCATTCAGACGCTGTGTGTGTTGCTGCTGTTTGCCAGGAAAGGTAATGAGGCAGGGATGAAAGCAGCAGAGAGACCGATTAGAGATGAGCATTGTATTGATTTTTTATTGACCAAATAAAGTTATGGAGGCGGTATAGGGCAGGCTGGCCAGATTTTGAAATTAGCCCCAGCTGTCAATCACAGTTCTGGATGGGAGAATGGATGCGACTGGGGACTGCTTAAGTTCTGGATCTATTGCAAAAAGGTCAAAAGACCTGTGAAAGTGTCATCTCTATTTTATAATAACAAGGCTCTGATACAGGAGGCAATAACCACTTCTGACCTTTGACCTCCATTCTTATTTATAAAGTGGGGAGATATAACAGTTTTGAGGAAGTGAGTAAAACAAGCCACCTAAGTAGGACGGAAAGATGAAGGTCAAAGGGAACACACATGGTCACTAGTTTGCTTTGTGAATTAATCTTTCACTTGACATGATTCTTTTCAATAAAAAGTGTGAACTGAGACTCAACATATTGTTCTTGAATCAGAATTAATCTTTTGGAGTGGATCCAAAAATGAAAAAATTCTATCATGAATTACATATAGCGTGTTCATAGCAATTGTCCTGTTTGTTTCTTTAGGTCGAATGAAGCGAGCGTCACACGACATCTGTCCTTCTTCTGCCTCCCCATCCACTCTCTCCCATTTCCTGCTAGTTACACATGCCCCTCTCTCTTTCTTTCTCCGTCTCTTGAGGATACATCTTTTTTCAAGCACTGCCCTCCTCTATTTGCATCTGCGTCCTCTCTCTCTTTCTCTCTCATCAGTATCCGGAGGGAAAGAGCAGAAGTCTTTGATCTGGTCTTGCTTTTTTCAGAGGTTGAGGAGTCCTGAAATGGGAAGTGCTCTCCAATTAGCTTGGGTTAAATATTTCAGAGGCTACACAGCTATTTTTTTCATCTTCCCCCCACCTCCCCCATATATAGAGAGGCTCCTGTTAGATGCTACATAGGAAACCTGTATTCAGCCTGGAAGGCAAACCTCCTCACATTTCTGCTTTAGGCTCTATGAAAAATACACTGCATTTGAGGTGGAAAACATCAGGCTTTGAAACAGGAAAAGAAAACCAGATTTGGTTCTTTAATGTGACCATTTCAGTCTTGAATGTAGCTTCCAAAGCTGCACGTCTTACTATGTTATGATTGCTAATCTAGTTTTGTAGCATAAAAACCATTTAAAAAGCAAACAGAACTATAAAAACATGACATGGACATCCTAAGTTATTCAAAGAGACAACAGCCTGGCTGATACATTATATTCATGTCCAACAGCGAGTGTTCTGCTGAGGAATTTTGATGCACGAAACAAAAACATATCCACATTTGATGCTCAGCTCATGAGCCGCAGCTGGAGCGAAACGCCTTTGACCTTCCTGTCAGTTATGGACAAAAACCTGATGAGACGAAGGTCAAAGGTCAGAGGGGTCAGAGCACACTATCCTCTCCAAACAGTTCAGCTCCCGCCACCCATCTGACCGGGATTTACAATGACAAAGTGCCAATCACGTATTAAAGATCTGTCCTGACTATTTTATCCCTCTTTAAAATACAAGAAATCCATTAAAACATGCAGCCAGCATTAAATAAGATATTCTAAATGTCGTAAATGGCCACAAGCCCATAAGCAGAATGTAATGAAACTCCATCTGTGGTTTTCCGCATCTACAATAAAGGCTCTTGGCGCTCAGGTCCCCGATGAGCTGTGCGTTAATACCATGCCATTCACACATTCTCTCCACTCACCTCCCGCCCAACGCATTACATGCAGAACCATCACAGCGTTCCAGCGCAAAACTACAATTCATTAAAATACAATATGCATGAAGCCAAATAAAAGAGTGATTTTCTTCTTAGGTGCCTCTACACTTCCTAATGAAATCCTGGGGAATTAAGGATAAGCAACTGAATTATTAAATTTTCACAAACTGTTGCTCACTTATTAATTTTTTTTTTAATTATTCTAATTGAAGTGTGTTAATGAGGTTGGTGAGCCTTGGCCTTTCCCCCCCCCAAGACTGAATAGAAAAAGAAGGTGAAAATAATGCAGTACCAAATTAGCCAATAAATGGAGAAGAGAGAATGGAACTACAGGGATTTTGGCCTGTTTTTAGATTCAGCGTTCAAAAATACTTTTTTTTTAATGGTTTTGTTTGTTCAAATATATAATGCAATTCAAATACATGCTGCATTCTCAGCACTACCCTAGCTTAATATAAAAATTCATGTTGTAAAGTATGTTTGCAAAGCAAAAATGTTTGGCTATAATTAATTTTGTATTATATTTTTGGTAATTATAAATTTTTATCATATAATAAAGTAGCTTATTTTTGGGTCAGTACAATTTTTTTATACTTTTATTCCGCAAGGATGCATTCAATTAAAAAATAAAAGAAAAATGACAATAAAAACAAATGTCAAAAATCATTTATATTTTAAATAAATGCTGTTCTTTTGAATGTTCTACTCAACAAATCAAGTTAATAAAAAAAAAATAATAATAATAATAATAATATTATTCAGCAGCACAACTGTTTTCAACACTGATAATAATACGAAATGTTTCCTGAGCAGCAAATCAGCATATTAGAATTATTTCTGAAAGATCATGTGACACTGAAAACTGGAGTAATGATACTGAAAATTCAGCTTTGCCATTGCAGGAATAAATTACAATTAAATTGTAATACTGTAATACACTGTTACTGTTTTTACTGTATTTTTGAAAATTTTTATTTACTAAAAAATCTTACTTGTCTGAAGTGTCCAACATGTACATTTGTATGTATGCTCTATGTATAATGGCTCTAATTATTATTTACAGCTATAAATCAACATTTTTACTTTGTTGGACACTTAGACTAGGCTCAATAATCATGATCATAAAGCCATTTTCAGCAAAAAGGTCCTAGAATGAGAGAGAGGGAGAGAGTGCTACCAATCTTTCAGTAATAAACAGATCAGAAAATGAAGTAAAGTGATTTATCAATATGAGAGAGAGGGAGAGGAATTTCTAAAGGAGTGAAGAAGGGGGCGGCTGCAGAGTGCAGCAATGCTGACCAATTGAGCAGGTTTGATCCTGTTCAAGTGCTGCTCTTGGTTAATGGCTGTATTGATTGGTCTCAGCGCTGCTCTAATGAGTTGCTGTTTCTGAAGGAGCCGTTGGCCGTTGGCCTGAATTGAGTAGCCGCTCCATTTATCTGATGTAAAGCTCCACCCAGACCTTGTATTCACATCAGAAGCCAGTGTAAATGACTGGCACACTCAGACAATGACTTACACACCATCCACACATTCTTAAGTGAAAAAAGCAGCATTAATACAAAGCATAGTATACATGGTGCACACAAACTTTGGGTAAAAAATGTAGCTTTTTTTTTCTTTAATTTTTTCATTCATTTAGATTTTTATTTAATTAATACTTTTTTGTCTTGAATAAATTATATTCATATGTATAATACACTTTCATATTTAAGTAGCATACGTAAGCATAAATATACACAATGCATAGTCAGTTTTTATTAATGATCAATTTTTGCATTAATTTTTATTAATTGTATATATTATTATTTAATCTGTACTTGAATAATAAATTCTTAGAATTCACATAAATATACATGGCACACAATTTTTGTTGTTAAATAGTTTTTAATACTTATCAATTATTGTGTTAATTATTATTCATTTATTTCATTGTCATTTTAGCAATACATTTACATCTTGAATGAATTATATGAGTATATTTAAGTATCAAAAGCATAACTATACACAACACATACACTGGGTTAAATAGTCAGTATTTAATGATGATCAACAATTTAATTTAATATTATTATTATTATTACTATTGCTATTATTATTATTTTAGCAAAACTTTTCCATCGTGAATAATAAATTGAGAATATTTAACCAACAGTTTTTAATAATGAGCAATTATTGCATTATTTATAGTATAATATATATTATAATATATATTATGAATGTATTTAATCAGCATAAGCATAAATACAAGGCAAACTAGGATAAATCTTGGATTTATTTTCGTCTGTAAAAGAGCTCACTAGGTTTGTGAACAGAACATATGTTTTTGCATGTGTACAAACATAAAAACTACATTAAATATGTAATACTACAGCAGTTGCTGTCATTAATCACAGGGCTGATGAAAAGTGTTGTCCTGTGCAGAATGTTATTTTTTATTATTATTATTGTAGCTAAGTTCACAGAAAGACTAAAAGGGAGTTCTCACTGACAGTGCAAAACAACCGCAAGCCATTCATTTTGAATAAGATTTAACAATTTTCACATAAGCAACAGAGCCCTTTGTGCAAATTCACAGTGACTCAATGTGGCAGCTAGATTTAGACTAGGTTTCTCCAAAAGCCGTCCATCCAGTCGAGTATGAATGCCTACTAACAACAGTACATCGACTTGACCACCTCCAGTGATCAAAACGTCTCTCTTCCAAAAACAGGAATTTTGTTATGCAAATTCTTGCCAGAAAATCCTCAGCACAACCCACCCAAAAAACCCAGGCATGTCCAATCAGAAAATTTCAAAAGCGAAAACAAGAATCTTTCCGAATGATATCAAACATGGCAACGGCAATGACAAATAAACAGCTCTGTGGCTCTGGAGCAGGGCTGTATTCTGGTTTAAATTCTCCCAAAGCTACTAATACGTTCCAGCTCTGGCTGTTTATTGGTAGTGAGAATGAAGACTTTTTAACGACATGCCACATCAGCGATTGCAAGCAAACGGTCCGCTCTTCTAGAGGTTCCTGGAGGGCCGGAGCGGGCAGAGATCAAAGGATCCGGCCTGTGGTGTGGCACACGGCAGAAACGCTTGGGAGGAGCCATTACAACTGGACTGAAAATATACACAAGCATATGTTCAGTTTAACAGCCTTAATTAGAAAAGGAGGGAACTAATGCTGCAAATCCTCAAACACCCCTCTTAAATTACGCGGTAGACCAAGTGATCTGCTCCTAATAATCACTGCTGTCTTTTTAAGCCAAAAACACATTAAAACACTCAAGAACCTCCCTTTAAGCAATATGCAGGAGACTGGGAAGTGTTGCAACACAGGCTGGGTTGTAATACCTAGAGTTTAACCAATTACAAATGAATAAATAAAATAGGGTAAAATATTACACAAGACCACCACCCAAGTGAGGTGTCTTTTATAGAATATAGTCATAGAATCTTATATAACATTTAAAATATTTGGGTCAACGACAAAGAATCTATGCAACAAAATATTTAAATGTAAAACACATGCCAAGTGTTTTTTTTTTTTTTCATGTGGATTTCATGTTGTTTTGAAAAGAAAAGCTTTGATTTCAGCTTTGTCACTAAAATGTCAAAAAAATGTAACAAGGATGACCGCAAGCTTGAAAATACTGTCAAGCAAAGTGATTCAAGACCTTGGGAGAGCTTCACAAGAAGCGGACTGAAGCTGGAGTCAGTGCATCAACAGTCACCACACTCAGTCATTTTCAGGAAAAGAGCTACCAAGCCACTCCTGAACCAGAGAAAACGTCAGAAGCATTTCACCTGGGGCAAGCAGAAAAAGAACTGGACTATTGCTCAGTGCTCCAAAGTCCTCTTTTCAGATAAAAGTACATTTTGCATTTCATTTGGAAATCAAGGTCTGGAGTTTGGTGGAAGACGGGAGAGGTACAGAATTCAAGTTAGTCCAGTGTGAAGTTTCCGGGGTCAGTGATGATTTGGGGTGCTGTGACGTCTGCTGGTGTCGGTCCATTGTGTTTTATCAAGTCCAAAGTCAATGCAGCAAAGTAAATTTTGGAGCACTATTCAAATATTTTATGATACTGGATTTTTGACTTTCATGAGCTGTTAAGATCTAATCACCAAAATTAAAACAAACAAACTAAAAAACTTTTTCAATGTTTTACTTTACATGTAATGAATCTATAGAATACATGAAAGTTTCACTCTTTGAAATAAGTAAAAAAATAAAAGTTCTAATTGTCTGAGATGCATCTGTATTTATTTTTCACTAGAGTATTCTTCTATAAAGCGATAAACATGAGTTACTGAGTGAGTAAGTGAGTAAACTAAGTGACCTGAAGTGCTTGAGTCACTCTGTCAATCCTTATTTCAGTCTGACAGGCTAACGTTCAGCTAGCCGGCACTGACCAATAAAATGAAGTCTACATCGGGAGATGGGCGAGCGACTCAGGGGTCAATCTTCTCAGAGGCACAGCGGATGGAGAAGTGCAGGGGCTAATTTCTTTATCGGCTCTGAGAGGCTTTACATGCGTTTGGGCAGTGAAAAGTAATGCGGGTGTGAGGCTGTGAGTGAAGGGGTCCATTACGTACTGGTTTGTCCATCAGTAGAAGCTCGTTTCCACACGTATGTGGCCGAGTGTTCATCTAATAGCATCTCTTGCGGAATTAGCATGGATCAATGAGCCCCGCGTGTCCGGTTTCACTCAGAAGATGCTCTCTTGTGGCAGATGGTCAGCAGTTTATCACTTCAATTAGCTTTCGTGCACAGAAGCACTCGGATGAATCAGGTTTGGGCCTCGGCAAGTCCAGCGCCACCGGAAGGCCCACTAAATTGTTTCTCTCCCACCTGCGGCACAGAGCCACATCTCCAATCGCATTTCCGCCACCTACCAGCTGAATTAAAGCATTAGGCTTTCACTACTGCCTCAAATCAGGAGATTAAAATGGCCAGGAATTTGAGAAATCGCCAGCAGGACGGACTTTAATGGTTCTGGATGATGGATTGGTTCCACTAGCGGCCGAGGGATCTCCGTTTCGTGTAAACAGATTATTTCATTAAGGCCTTTAATTGCTAATAGATTGTGTTGATCAAAGCTTTTGTGTTTCAGCCAGAGTGGCCGACGACTTTCCTGCTTACCTCATTGGCTGGAGCTGTCAGGATGACACAGTGAGGAGCTTTTGACCTGCATCAGATGATTGGTTCAGCTTTCACATCTCATTTGACTAATGCGACACACCAGCCTGTCAGGCACTGTGCACTCTCACTCTTCTGGAGGGCTGCCAAGCATTTATTCCACATTTGCAATTCAAGACTGTCACAAAATTAAATTCGTCCTGTTCCTTGGCGTGAAGAGGGATGTGGGAGTATTCAGTGCCATCATCGCTTTGCAAGGGTTTTTCCAGATTTCATTTCACTTCTCTGTCAGTAAAAGTCTCTGAGAACATTGCATGTGGGCATTTTCTGTAGTAAACGCTTCAACATGGCTGGAGTAACTTTGTTAAAATGCTAGAAAAGATAACAGACATTGGATTTTCTGAAGATGCTCTGAAGATAATATTCTTTTGGGTGATTACCAAATCTGCTTACATTGCTTGGAAGCCCATGTCCTTTCCATGACATAATTTCTTGTTTTTTCTTTATTTATTTCTTCATGTTTGTTGGACCACATGACTTGTATATATATAATATTAAGCAGCACAACTGTTTTCTTAGATTATGATTATGTGAAAGTTTTTTGAGCAGCAAATCAGCATATTAGAATGATTTCTGAAGGATCAGTTGACATTGAAGACTGGAGTAATGTATCACAGGAATAAATTACATTATAAAATATATTAAAATACAAACTATATAAAGATATAGAAAAATATACAAAATATAAGAGACTTCTTTCAGAATTAAAAAAATATGTCTCCAAACTACTAACAGTATTTTTTGAATAATATATCATATCAAACTAGTACGTAGTGGTAAGTTTCCTTTTCAAGAACTTGAATATGCCTCAAAAATAAATTTTAATTCATAGAACATGTGCATTCAAGTCTTTTTATATATAGTATTAATTTGCATTTTAATGCACTTTCGAATAAAAAGATCCATCATCATGTCATTTTCCCCATTAGCTATAGATACAAGTCATATCAAGCAGTACTAAGAAAACTAGAAAATGTTAAACAGAGTCAACCTCACTGTACAAAGCAAATTAATTCATTAAGAATATGATCTAAGCGCAGTATTGGTAAGACGCCGATCTGTATGGAAGACAAGCTTTCAAGGTTGCATCCTTTCCTTCTCCTCCCTTCTCTCTTTCCAGAAGTGATCATGTATTCCTGGCCAGGGTCTACTCTAGTGTCGAAGTGCCAGTGGGTAAATGTGGATCAAACATAGACATCTATCGAGGTCTCTACCTGCGGCACCCGCCAACTGCCACTGTCACAGGCCACTGAGAACACCCGCCACACCTCGTCAAGAAATTTAAAAATAAATCCATTCATTTCCACATCAAAGCCGGCACTGTCGTCTGTCCTCATAGCAGAGCTTGGCAGGTTGAACTTGCCTCTTGGCAAGGTGCTCGGGGTTCATTTTTCCAGTAGGCCTTCACTCAAGGACAGGTAAACTCTGCTCTTGTTTGTGTGAAAGATTATTTTGGCTTGAGGTTTTTAGACGTATGATGGGACAACTTTGTAAATAGAGTTTCCTGACCTTTCAAACTTTCCTGATTATAACTTTGGTGTCACAGTTTAATAAGGAGTGTTTGCTAAGGCAATTATCACTAATAATATTGCATATAATTATGGTTAGGGATCTGAACAAACTCATAACCCCAAATATTAAGCTTAGGATTGCAACTCATCCCTTGCTACTGGTGCTTCAGACAATTTTCTTTACCTCAAAGAATACTTCTTGTTGTGGAAAAGCATTTATATTTGTGTAAGAAACAACTAAATCGAAGAAACAATTGAACCGTCTTACAGAATACTGAATATGTTACCTGAGCCATATGTAGGGACTCATTACAGTGAACTAGAAGGGGGATGCTTTGAAATCAACCTAGCAACAGGTCAAGCAATTACCAAGAAATACTTAATTTTGTTCAGTCTGTGGTGTGAAAGTTTCCATTAGCCATTAAAGAAAAAAGTGGTCAAAGTGTAGATAGATGTGATTTGTCAAGTCAGTTCTGTGAATTTCCTTTAATTTCTGTGAATTTAGTCCATTTCCTTACATTTAAATTCAAACTGCAACTCGACATCCTGTGCGATACCTCAATTCAAATTCACAAATCAAATTCTGAATGGAGCACAACCCTGACACCCAGATAACCACCAGCAGCACTGAAGCATCATAGTGCCTCCTGCACATGCAAGCACCATCCACATTTTCAGAAAATGTTGCAATTCCATTCTCTGAAAGTTCATTCCTCATTGTTAACATTGGTACTGACAGCCTGCTGTGCTGAAAACCCAAATCTGGACAGCAGTGATCATGTATTAATTCCCAAGGCCTCTTGGGTTGTTGATCCCTGAGGCAATAGACTGCCACGATCCATCAGAATTAAATTCACTGAAGGCCTGCTCTGACCCATAGCACCCAACAGCAAAAGGCTAAAGGTTAGCATGTAGCTAACATACACAAACACACATCTGTCATGCAGCAGACAAAACATTTATCTGAACTGCATGAAAAACAGTAGCAAGGCTCGTGTAAACAGTGACTTGCTGAGGTTGAGAGTGTGTATATGGAAGATTGTCCCACAAAGCGTTAAAACGTGGGCCCTCCCGCCAAGTGGCAGCAGGGGCTGTGCTTAGCCATGTGCAGAGAGGCACTGATGGCACAATGGGGAGGTGCATCCATGACGGACGCGCCTTCTGCCTGTGACGGACTGTCAGCGGGAAGGTGGGTTGGTCGGTGGCAGGACGGACCCCGCCAGTTGAGACTGACTGATGTGATGGGGGGTGACGAAGCATTGGTGGCTGCCAGCTTTGGTGGGTATCCAAGAGTGGCACACCTATCAAGGCAGGTAGGAGGGTGGCCACATCCGACAGTCCTGAGGTTCAACTGCCTATCAAGGCGAAGCAGGTGTACATGTCACAATGGCTGACTGAGATTGGCCAACGATCCCAGTGTGTGTATGAGGGAAGGGAAGGAAGTCTGTCAGAATGCAGCGTGGCTCACTCACCGTCTCTTCAACTGTCACCTCAAATCTGGATCTGTCATACCTGTTTACACACTTGACACCTTATTACTGGGCAGCAATCGAAGCCCAAGGGTCCAGCTCCGTTGGTTTAAAATCGTTTGTCCTCATTCATCTATGATTTATCGACTAAACATTCACACTGATACTCTGCTACATCCGCTTGAACTTCTGGCTGCATTGTCAGAAAGAGGCACAAGATGCTTCTATATATATATATATATATATATATATATATATATATATATATATATATATATATATATAAAACCAAACAATAGTATCTCCATTATGCAGTCTTAAAAAATTAAGACTCTAAAAGTGGGTTTTTGCAGTGATGTG
Organism: Carassius carassius; assembly: GCF_963082965.1. NCBI lineage: Eukaryota > Metazoa > Chordata > Actinopteri > Cypriniformes > Cyprinidae > Carassius > Carassius carassius. The sequence continues at coordinate 4,036,665 of NC_081798.1, read as the reverse complement.
TTTTCTGTTACGAAAGAACCTTTTGGTAATCAGTTCTTAAATTAACCATATATTCTTAGTATGAAGAACATTTGAATAATCTAAGGAACCTTTTTCACTCAGAGTCTCAAATGATCCATAAACCAATTTTAATAGACTGCTGTCACTTTAAAATAACAGTTCATCCAAAAATGAAAATTCTGTCTTTATTTACTCACCCTCATATTGTTTCAAACCTGAATGACTCATTGTTCATACAATGGAAGGCAATGGTAACCAGAACTGTTTTGTAACCAATATTCTTCAAAATATCTTCTTTTATGTTCCACAGAAGTACTGTAATTAATTCATACAAGTTTGGAATGATAAGAAGGTTACTAAATGAAGACAGAATTTTCATTTTTGGTTGAACTATCCTTTTAAGACTAAATGCACAGATCTAATGTATTGATACACATTGACTAAATTTATGAAGATGTTGGAGATGATAATCCAAAATCTCCATGTTGCTAAGCTAACAAAACGACATTCTCACTGCAAAAAAATAAAATAATTCTTAATACATATTTTTGCATTATTGTATGTGTATGATTAAAAGACTTCTGCACTAAAATAGAATTCCTACACTTGTTTTAAGTATAAACGTTAAAAGTAAAAAAACTAGTGGAAAAAAATCTGCCAGTGCAGCAAGACAAAATTCAAAAGTGGGTAAGACAAATTATTTTTAATTAGTGTGAACTACTTTTGACAATATATTTCTTTGAAATAATGAAAATATATTTATTCTCTCAGCTCATCCACCATCTTGAATTTGTTTTCTGTTTTTTTTTTTGGACAGTGCTCATCACAATGCATTCTGGGATTTCCCTCTCAACAAAGCATGCATGTGATGCTGCCAAAACAAGTTATCTTGGATGGTAGCATTTGCGTCAAGCACACATCTACGATGCTGTCTAAATAGACAGCAAGGCATTGTAATGGAACTAATGTGCATAATGGCAACGTCATTATCATTAGATTTAAATATTTATGAGCAGATGTGGTGTACAACATCAAGCTTTACACTTCTGATTTAGTTTTTAATCTAATATGCTACTAAAACCAGCAGTTGAGTGTGTCCAGACATTCAGGGAGAGAGAGCGTTGATCACTCTGGAGTGTTTGTGGACAAAACATGCGAGCCCATGACAGGAAGCACCTTGCGGGAAGATTTGACTGACAGTACAGGTCACCCTACGTCTGGCTCAATCAGAGTTGCTGAGGAGAGAGGGAGGGCTGGGACTCAAGGGGAGAAAGTGGGGTGCTTTGCTCCCCAATCTGAGGGTCTGTCTGTTGGACTGCCGGCCCTGGACAAGGCCGATGCCTGCTGCTCGTCAGCTCGTGGGCAACACATGGTCGAGTCAGCAGCCATTAATGCCAGTCAGCTCGCATTAGCAACCTCTCTCGCTTTAGACGGATGCAAATATGGGACGCGGAGAAAATGCCACATGCTGAGTCCAAAATTAACATTTTGCCACACCTAATGGCGGGTGGAAGAATTTCAGTGCTTTTTTTTTGTTTAGTTTTTTGTTTTTACTGGCAATGACTAATATTTTTATTCAAATATATTCTTGCCCTTATATGAGAGAGGGATTATTTTAGTTCTTTTCCCCCTGCATATTAATGCCGAACTGTGAGGGGATTGTGCAACTTTCAGCATCATTTTCAGCTAGTCTCAGTCTCTCGGTGAAACTGCACCTGTCACAAAAACGTAAAGAAGACCTGTCGTGATTTAGCTCTTTGTTTATTTGTTTTAGCGGCTAAATGTGAGGAATATTTCACATATGTGTCACCACAAGGAGTTCGGAGAAAACAACTTCAGGCAGCTTACACTGAGGTAAGAGTTAGAAAATGTGCGAGCTGGGTCACATGGTCTGTGCGTCATCAATTTGAATCGCTCATCTATTCAGCGAGGGTCAGACTATCATGCTTACAATTTAGGCCCCATGTTATGTTGTAGTTCCCTGTAAAGTTACCATCTACTGATGCCAAATACAATTTTTACTTGTATTTGGCACTAACAGCATGATTTTAGTATTATTGTATATATTATTTAGTATTATTTAAAGTATTATTTTAATCTTAGTTAAAATTTAGTTGTTTCTGTCTTAAAAGAAGTCTACATAGTACAATTTTTTCATTTTAGTTTATTTATTTATAGTTCTTTTATGGTTCTTTTTAGGATCTTTTAGGAATGAATGAATAAATTATGTATTTAATTAAAAGCAAATAAATAATCATATATATGGAGGAATAATTTAAAAGCAAGAAAAAATAATGTAAATAAATGATAGATAGATAGATAGATAGATAGATAGATAGATAGATAGATAGATAGATAGATCAATAAATAAATAAACAAATATAAATAACCTAGCATGTTTAGCATGCTACAATGCATGCTAACCACAATTTATTCAACAAAAATAATGAATAATGAATGGTTGATTTAAACTTATTAGCATGATGCTGTCTCTGGTCTCTGGCTTACATCGCAACACTGTGTGTGACCATACAATACTCCTTTTCCTCTGTGTGAAGAAAGAAACACAACGAGGCCAAGACAGGGCATTAAAAGAGGCACATCTTTAATAATCCTTGAGACGCTGTCAGTCTTAAGCACATCTAAGACTCTGCCTTCAAAAGCCAATCACGTGAATCCACTGATTCAACGGGGAGCATTGTGATAACCAGTATGAATATTAAAAAAACCAAACAAACCAGTACAGAAACACACAAAGGGTCTCGACTGCTTTCCTGGAAAGGGCTGAAAGACATTGCGGACGAGTGATAAAGCAACAAAATCCAAAACCCTGCGAGGGATGTCCTCACCCTGACACATTTTGGACAAGATCAGGGATGAGGAGGGGGGTCTCTGCTGCATTTCTTGTTCATCAATTTCCATTTCATTAAAAAGGCTTATGAAAATATGCTCTAATCTTCCAAGAGCACACAAAAAGCTCTGAGGTTCACAGCCCCGTTTTTGTCTTTAAGCAGATGGGGAGGGGAGGGAAGCTTTTTGTCAAGTTTCTAAAGAGCCCCGAAGCCCTCGTGCACAGTAATGGATGCTGTTCCACAGGTAAAGAGTTTCCATTAAGCATTGAAAATAATTTAATAAAATCCTACCGACGGCTTTCACGCAAAGCCTTTTTTGGGTAATAAGGCAGGATGCGTTCTACTTTAATATCAGCTCGTCTCTGATGCCTCGGAGCCCTGTCGACAGACTCACACCGCTCACCCGTGGCCAATTAGTTGAACATCAGGTGTCCGCGGAGGCCCCGTCCCCATCCGGGTTCGGTTTCCTCCGGAGTCGCATGTGAGGTCTCAACATGGCACAGGCCGGCTGTTCAAACATCTCTGCTCACTCCCACAATGCACCACAGGGCCATCACCCTGTACGCTAGAGATGTTACCCAGGGGTCTCATAAAAAAGATGTTTGAGAAAGAAAAGATCCCAGTTGGAAATGACATTCTGCCACCTCTCTGAAAGTCACAGTGACAATAACACAAAGGGATACATTACGATAATTAGAGACGTCTCATCTCTAGTGTCTCTGGAGGCGATGCGAGTGTGCGTTTGCTGTAGGTTGTTGTTGTGCGTCGAGGGGCGTGGGTGTATTTAAACCAAACTACAAAAACCAAATCAAATCAATGTGCATGGTTCATGAGATATATACAAAAATAACATGCACTCAAATTAAAGTCAATATCAAATGGCCGTAATGGAGGGTAATTTCGGTCGGAGACAGAATGCAAGAGGCCCAGAATAATGAACCAAACGTAAACAGCTAAAATTACCTGAGCAACAATTTGGCCACCCAGCCTCAAACCGCTGCTCTCTGATGACTCGTGCTGAATTACTATGGTGGAAAATAAATAATACATTTTCCCATTATTGTAATATGTTTACATGGCGTAAACATTAGGAAATAGCGCTGAGTACGATGTTAATCACCGCTGGTCATGATGTAATGAAAAGATGCGCTGGCCAAAAATCTGCTGTCCTTCACTTCTAAAACAAAAGAAAATTGGCCTATCAAACAGATTCTCAAATATTTCATGCCTGTTTGTGTCATGGATTACATAATATAAACTGTGCTTTTAAACATCCCAAATGGACAGAGAATTTTAATTTAACACAAAATGTACAAGTTTTCATAGATAAAATGCATGTCGATAGTGACGAAATCCCTCAAAATGCAATGTTTTGTTTTAAAATAACTGTTATATTTTCAATTAATTACATTCTGATTACATTTTGAAAAGCTCAATTGAATTGTATATATCGTGTATACACAGATTAAAGAAAAAAATATAATGGATATCATAGAGTCTTAAATTCACTATGTGGAGTTAAGTTCTAAGGTCTACCATACTTGTAAAATAAATAAAACAAAGCGTTACCGAATTGTCTCTTTTGGGTGAACTGTGCCTTTACGTAATATAATTTTTTTTAAAGCCCACCTATGCCAGGCCTGGGTGTGTCTGGTTCTGCGAACTCAAACAGCATTTTATTATCAGGTTGAGAGTTTGCAGGCGTCTTTCACACAACAGAACGGCGACCATCCTGTAATCTGTGCTGTGTCCCTGTGCCACCTGTATCTGCTCACACATCATCCTTCCTTGTTGGAACTCATTCCAAAAGGACACACATGGGATGTGGGACACTGGCACTCAGACAGCAATGTGCTGCCCTGTTCTCCATCCGTCCAGTCTGTTGATATCTTAGTCACAATAAAGCCTTCTCTGTTCTCTTCCATTAGATTCTACTCTGCTTGACTGTAACATGATCTGTAACGTTTAGCTCGGTTCAATTTAAGACTGGTCTTTTATATTATATTTGTTATCTTTTCTTTTTGCCTTATCTATTCCATTGCATTCTGTTCTTTTCATTTCACTATTGTTTCAATTTATTAAATTCAGTTATGTTCTACTCATAAATTCAATTTAGTTTTAGACTATTCTCTTCTGTTAAAATATTCTGTTCTATTTTTCAACCATGACCTATTTTATTCTGGACTAATCTACTTTATTCTATTCCATTCATTTCTGTTCTAGACCCAACTATTATCTTCTATTCATTTCCAGACTGAATTACCTAGTTCATCCTACTGTAATATAATTTTTCTATTCTGTCAGATTGTGACCTGCTTGACTGTAAAATTAACTATAATATTCTGCTTTCTATTTCTATTCTATTTGTTCTCTTTTCTTCAAGCCTTATCTATTCCATTATTTACCATTTTAGACTGACATGTTCTGTTCTATTAAGTTCTGCTAGAATAAATATATATTCTATTCTATTCTATTCAACTGCAAAATTATCCATTACATTTTGTTCAGTTCAGTTCACATCTGTTCTGTTCTAGACTAATATTTTCTAGTATGTTCCATTCAGATCTAGTCTATACTAATCTATTCTATTCATTTCATATTTCTTTATTTATTCTGTCATAAAGCTAAATGATATATTCTATTGTTCTTTTGTGTCAAATTCAATTTTAACCTGTTTCAATCTATTCTATTCAATTTAGGTCTGCTCTACAACACATTCTTATTCTGTTGTAGACTATTCTTTTATATTCTAAGTTATTTATATTCTAATTTATATTCTAATATTCTAAGTCTTTTATATTCTAAGTTATTTGTTCTATTTTTCACTCCTGATCTATTTTATTTCTATTCCACTTTGGACTTATCTATTATACTTCATTCCACTCAGTTTTACTGAACTGTTATATTATTTTCCATTCTATACTAATACATTCTGTCTATTCTATTCTGCTGTGATAAAACTACTCTAAAATGTTCAGTACTCTATATTCTGTTTTTTCATCTTCTTGACTGATAATTTTTACAAAGTTCTGATCGATTCTCACCTGTTCAGTTAAGTCCGATCTATTCTATTCTACTCTACTCTGTTTTGTTTTATAATTAAATAATGTACTATCTTCTCATCAATGGCAAAATCTATATCAGAGAGATAAATTCTGAAATTGAATGTACATTCACATCACCGTCACACACTGTTCGTACTAAATAATTGGTAAGACCTCCTGGAGTAGTGAATATTTATGCTATTCAAATCCCCATTCACAGAAAGCTCACGTCTACACGTGCAGTTGCATTGCATCTATAATTGGATCGTACAAAGGATGCTTATACCGTTTATTTACTCTTTATCTTGTGTAGACCTTTGTGATGAAGTACACTAACAGAGATCCGTACACCAGCTCATATCTCATCTAAAGGACATTGTTAGAATTCCACACAGGAAGTTCCCCTGCAGTTGGAGTGGTTCCCTGAGACAAAATTAGGCCACTGTGTTTGACTGATCCACGTTCTCCTCTGTACAAGAGGACAGAGACGAAAACACGAAGAAGAAAAAAAGCCTGGAGCCCAGGGCAATCATGGAAGAGTAAAACACATACAGCTGTCCCATACCCACACACACACTTCATGAGAATGACAGGCTCCTTTGCTCAATTCTGTCTGTGAGTTCTCTCTCGCCGCATTTCTCCACGAGCAGCAGATGAAAGAGCAGGATGCTCCAGTGTGAGCCTCCCACGGGCCCCTGAAAACGTCAATACACTCTCCTGCAACACATCTGAAGCAAGATACACACACATACATGCTTACACACACAAACAACGGGGAGAGATCTCCAGCAACCACATACCACAAACATGAGACATGATTTTCATATGCTTTTTTATATCAATAAACAACTGATCTTGACAAGTATGAAATTTCAAGGGTGTGTGGGGGGGGGGGGCATTCTAGTAAAGGTTCTTGGTTAATTCGCTTCAGTTTTTTTTTTTTTTTTGTTATATGTGAGCATGTGTGCCAAAAGAATCAAAAAAGCCATCTGTTAACACAGGGTGACTGTAACAAAACAAATCCAGGAAAATGAAGGGTTAACAGTCAAAATAAATGCCTTTGTTCATACTTACTTTTACTGTCTATTAGAGTTGCACAGTGTTCCAGATTCTAAAAAAAGCAGTACCAAACATTTGTAGAGATGCAATATTATCATTTGGTACAAATATGGAGTGTCCTACATGTAGGGTATAAATACTAATACTAATAATACTACTAACAATAGTAATAGTTCTTCATTCATAAATGATTCATAAAAGAGTGTTATTTATAAATATTATATAAATGTCATTATATACATGAATTGCATAATAATAATACTTATTATTTATTTGTTTTTATTTTTACAAAATAATAAACAAGTACTAGAGCCAAGAACTAACAAAGATTTTGTTGTTCTTCTTTTTGTAATTATTTGCTGTCTAAAGTATCGATAGTGAGGTATCAAAGACAAGTATTGTACCAAAGCCAAAATGTTGGTCTTGCTCCAACCCAACTGTCTATTAGCTCTAGATTTGATGGTTGAGTCTCAGTCTGCATTGACTTTTAGACTCTGAAGCTCAGGGTTGCTTATGCAGAGCATGGCAGATCTAGTGATCTGGTACTACTGGGGTAATGAGCTTGGCTAATGAGATGACGCTGTCTGCTTGGCCCTCTCTGAAGAGAACTCCCATCTGCCCGCTGGAGACTCGGGCTCCCACAGCCCTTGTATCTGGCGTTTCCTCAAGTGGATGGTGACACATTGCCTCCTGCCATCTGCCCTGTGTGCCATGATCTCCCTTCTCCACACCTTCACACCAGTGTGTGTGTGTGTGTGTGTGTGTGTGTGTGTGTGTGTGTGTCTGTGTGCATGGTTTCTTCATGTGTATGTTATTAAAGCCAACTGCATGCCACAAGACAAAAGCTCATCATTCTCCATACATTTAAAAACTTGCAGAGCAAAACCCTGCATATTGTTCATTACATCCAGTCCAGTTGACCAGGAGCAATCTACACTGGTACAATACAGGGGTTAATGCTTATATATGTACTGAATCTAATTAATAATATCTTAAATAATGTTGTCATGTCCAAATACCAATATCAACCAGGAAGAAACAACAACAAAAAAGGTATGCATGTTGCAGGATTATACATAACTATTAACAAACCCAACACACAGAGACTCTTATTTTGAAATGTACTGTATGTGCTTACTATCTCTAGCTACTCATTTAAACTGATAAGGGAGATAAAATGTGCACTCTTACAACATATTACAATAAACACTGTCAACAGTCAATTAAAATCAATCGTATTGCATAAATATGCAGTGTTCTTTGTTTATGAACTTTATAAAGCATTTATTTATTGCTATTACCTCATTTGTTGAATTCCTTTACTGAATTGGTTACTAAAACAATTTAGAAAATAAAAATAAACAACACTAATTATAGACCGCATCAATTACAAGATACTTTATATGATCATGTGGATCATGTAGCCACTTCCTAAAATTTGGTTCAAACTAATTTACAGACATAGAGCAATGACAAAGAGTGTTCATAATAAAAAAAATTAAAAATAAAATAATCTTAGAAAACGAGTTCAAAAGGTCATAACCACCACTGATTTGATTAGAAAACATAGGATATAATTTACACAGTTCATAACTGAAGTGATGAGACAAGAAACATTTTCAACATATTGAGTATATAATTTAGGATGAATGCGTGCGTTTTAAAATATTATTGGTAAATAGTCCAAACTGATAACAATAAATTGTAATAAACTCATAAATATAATTAAGTCTTTGGGATTCAAACAACATGACACTTTTAAAACTGAAATAACCTTGCTTTGTCATAAAAAATTTCTGGACGCACCACATGACTAAAAATCAAAAATAAATAATAAGACAATCTGACAACTGTTTTTTGGACCCCTTTGCTCCAAATGGAGACTCCCGTTTGCAGGTTTTGGCCATGGCTAGACCCAAGGCTGCATGTGTAATTATGTTTATCTAGAAGATTCTTTCCACAGCACCCAGGTTCTCGCTCAAGGCCACTGTGGCATTCAACTCTTTCATTGTAAAAACAAGTGGATCTTATCTGATTTTGAGGGACTCAAGACTCAAGCAAGATAATATATAAAATATATTACCTGCTGCTGAAAGAGGCTTTTCTTCACATGAATCAAGCCTTAGTGTTGCACTGGAGACCGTTTAAGGAAAGGACTGCCGGGCTGACCCTAGCCGCCTCTGTGATTTACAAGCTTCCAGTGGACAAGAGCTCCTTCAGGGGTTCTGAAAGGGCCAGGACCTGCCTTTTATGTGCCTAACAATTAATTATCCTACTGCTAATAATGCACTCTCACCTGCAGGGAAAGGGCTCAGGGTGGGCAGAAAGAGGTCAGCAACATTTAAGACACCAAACAGGTGTCAAAGCAACTTCCTTAAATCCTAAAAAAAAAAAACAGAAAAACCCCTGCCACCTCCAATCTAAGCTATAATCTGGTTTGAAACTAGCTATGAATTGCACTCGCATTACAGATACTGACACTTGCATATGTTAACCCCTCAGCATGAAGCGAGTTGAGGCTTGGACCCGGAAACAGCGCTTCTTAAGTCATCACTTAACAACCGAATAATGGGAAATTAAATGCTCACTAAATGCTCACTTAGACCTTGAGAATGAATGTAAAGGTAACTTGTTTGTTCACAGTTAAAGGGTTACTCCACCCCAAAATGAAATGCAGCACAGTGATATGGAGTGACACAGAGGAGACCGTTGACAAAAGAGTTATTGAATAAAGTCATTATTTTTGTTTTCTTCGCTTACAAAAAGTGTTCCCGACAACTGACGACAACTAATTAATAATGAATGAAGCTTTAACAATTTAATCAATCTTTTAAAATGTAATCACATTCAAATAATTAATTTACAACATAACATTGCATTTTTATTTTGGTCAAATAGGAGACTGCACAACAGATCTGTATAAATAAAGTAATGGATGAAAATCTTGGTTGTCTGATATTCCTTGAAGATAAAAAGATTATTACTATCACTTTTCTTCAAGTTAAACCAAACTTTTAATTTGGAGGTTTCTCCTGAAGATCTTTGAGTTTCAGTGTGTTTGATGCTAGTTTTTTTTCTCTCAAATTATATGATGTAAAGCAGGTGAAGTGTGACTGTCAGAGCTGCTCTGGAAATAAAGTTTGTGTGTTCATGTCTTATATTGAGACACAGACGCTGAAAACACTGAGTGTCACGTGTGTTTGAGTTTGTGTAGTAGATGAAACTATGCCGATCATTCACACACAGACATGCAGAACATGCAGACTTATTACTGGTTGTCACCATTATTTTTTCAGCTGGACTGTTAGATAAAATGGGCAGAGCTGATCACCGATATAAACAAATATTTTATCATATGATATAATTTATTGCCCAACTATATATTGCCTGTTTTTTGTGACTTAATTTAATGTTAGTTTGTCTGAGAAAATACAGTTTTTCACCAAGGCAAAAAATAAAGTTTAACTGGTTTAACTAGCTGGCTAACTCTAGCGTGAGGCTGTAGGTTAAATTTAAACCCTTTGCATTTTTTGTACCCAGTGACTCTCTCACCAAAGCTTCAGGTTTCATAAAGCAAGCACTCTGCACAGCGCATACCACAATTGCTGGAAATTACATGGCTGTTTGATTTGGATGATTTGGAAGCTCTGAGGGGGCCAGTGGAGATGGTGGGTGCGGGCAAGGAGGTGCTGTTGAGGGGGGAACTGGAGCCCTTAACCACAGCCAGATTTTCCCAATTACAAGTCTCCATCAAAGACATTGTTGTGTGCCAGCATAGCATGAGCTAAATGGATGATTTACACTTTTCCCTGTCACTTTACATCGGTTGACAATAAGGCCTTGTCTGAGCCCATGTTTGAGTTATACAAAAGCACACATCAATTCGAACCCACTTTTATTATGTTTTTTGTTATTTTTTTTTTTTTTTAAGCACACCAAAACAGGCCCTTGAGAGCTGCTAAAAAGGCTCCAGCCTTAAACAGAAGTTTTATGATGGATTGACAGCTAGTTTTTTCCAAGAATGCTAATAAGTGTTGGAGCTCTCAGGTGCTTTGGATGGAAATAAGAGAAGATATGGCCAGAGTTACTAGATTATGTTTTTCTGGCCTGTAGTTCAATAAGAAAACAAACATGTTCCCTCCAAAGAGGTTCATTGAATCATTGGAAGTTTCTTTAATTTGCCTATTTTAAAAAAAAAATCCAATAAACATTTACCTTTAGTACCAAGAGCCTCCAGCTCCAAGAAGACCAGCACAGCTTGGACTTGTGCAGTCTACTTCTGCTGAAAGTGTGAATGAATTTAAATGGATATGTTCTTGCAACATTTACTGCATGAATTCCACCACAACAACATTTTGCTCATAATCATGTGAGTAAAGAATTTGATATGAAAGTTGGCATATGATGTAATGTGTGAGGGAACATAGAAAAATCAAGATAAGTATTACTTTTGACCTGAATATTTTTTTTTTTCAGTAATTATGTGATTTTGTCAAATAATGGAAAAAGTGTGAAAACATTGTGTAATTGCGTGTATTTAGGACACATCAAATGACTGTGGTGAAATTAGCCTTAGCAAGCTGGCCCTACTGTATCATTCCAAAAATGTCATTTCAACCACTAAAAATACATTTTGATGTAACCTGAGACGCAAATGACTTTGTGGAGGAAATGTAGTGGAAAAGTGCCCATAGTTGAAGAAACGCTTATATTTGATAGGAATAGCATAACATAGACAAAATATATTCTCAAAATTCAATAGGAGCGCAGTGATCCGTATTTATTAGCTTTTTGGAAGCTTTCCCAAAAAGAGTAAATGGCAAATGTTTGGACGGCATCACGGATCTCTTGTAAAGCAGTTTGACAATTGCAAAAGTGGAGAAGATTTTAATTAGACAAAAAAAATAAACGGAACTGCTTAAGAAAACACAGTCAAAGGAACTCGACAGGGGTCTGACATCTTTATTTTAGACTGGAGCTGCTCCTGCGTACGCAACCTGGGGTGTGATAAAATAACTGTGCTTATTTCACTTTGCAAGCAACAAAGCCTGAAGTGAACATGAACCCCTTCCAGCCCTCTGCCCCTAATAATGCCTGACACAGTCACCAAAACTCAGTCTCTCATTAAGGAGTGCAGCATTTCTACCCAGCCGAATTAGTGGACCTGCACCTCTGCTGTCAGTATTTGTTTAATGATGTTTTGTGTTCATGTTATACACAGACGGTGGGAGATATGCAGCTGAGAGAGTCCTCGTTAAGTAAGCGAGCAACTCAATTCGTGAAGTCAGAGAGCATGGCCCAGTAACCACAACCCGGGAGAACCCGTGACCCCAACTCAGCTCTGAGCCAATCCAAGGCCCCACAAGGCTTCTACCCCTCAAAAATTAGTCTAAGCTATGCCACCACTAACTAATCGCAGCCATGCATCTGTGCCTTAGCAGCCACCTCCATTTCCCAAGATTCCCAGACATCTGCTAAGGGGGAGACGGGCACTGCTTGAACCCCACAAGCTGTTTAACCTGCCCTACAGCCATGACCAATCGATTGCGCAAAGCAGGCCGGGACGCCTCCTCCTTTTCCACGTGTGGGCGGGGTTAAGAAAGGGGGAAGGCAAATGCCTTTTGAGGATCCCAGCATGCAGTCAGGTCGGCCCGGTCTCAAACCCCCTCATTTTGGCTACATCGCTGCGGTTCACTTCTGGACCGCTTTCTTTTCCATTCCCCCACCAGTCCCGCCCCTATTTCCCAACCCATTTGTTTGTGTTAATAAATGAATGGCCAACAAGCAGGACAATCCGGTTCACATTCTCTCCTATTTTTCATGTGAGCTGGTGAATGTGAGGCAGGTCTGAATGGGGCAGCAGCCCAAAAAAAAATAAAAAAGATTTCTGCAGAATGCTGTGGGTTGAGTCTAGAGGTTTCTCTCCTTAGAGAGGTGCTCTCCCATTGAGTTCTTAAAAAACGGCCCACATACATACAGCATCTGTCAATTCTGAAGCGGGGATAATCGATCCAAGCAACAGAAAGGAGCAGGTTAAGAAAATGTCGCTTGGTTCTGATTTAGGAGCAGACGCAAACACATCTTTTTCTTGCAAATACCTCTTTTTTTTCTTGGTAAAGAATTTGTGGAGCTTGGCCATAAAACAGCTTGAGAAATTCATCTCCCATTATTGGTCATGACATTTAATTACTTAAAAAGGTTCCACATGGGCCCTCTTCAGTGTTGAATGTGATGGGCCATCAACGCATGTTCACAGCTTGAATTATTCACCAACCGTCACACACAAGTCTCGAAAGTCGTACTTATGAGAAATAGTCGCAACTGTGAGATCTGAAGTCAGAATTATAATAATGTCAGAATTAAAAAAAGATGAGAAATAAAGTTGGAATTGTGAAATCAAATGTTACAGTGCAAGATATGAAGTCACAATTGCTGGATATAATGTCGCAATTATAAAAAAGTCGCAAATGTGAGCTATGAAGTCACAACTGCTAAATAATTATTCTGAGAAGCAAAGTTGCAATTGTGAGATATGAAGTAAAAATTTCTATAAAATATAAAACCAAATATAAGGTTACAACACAAAATATCATAAATGGTAGTGACAATAAAGTCGCAATGGAAGATATTGCATTAAATTCACAATTAAGTCTCAACTGTGTGACTAAGTCGAAACTGAAAGATCTGAAGTCACAATTACAATAAATAATGTCAGAATAGTAAAATATAAAGTCACAGCTGGGAGATATGGAATATAAAGCAGCTACAAAAGTACAAATATAAATTACATTTCCAAATTTTTATTCATAAAAATAGATACTCAATTAATTCATTACAAGTAAGTCACAAGTGTCAGACAAAGTTGCAAGTGAGAGATCTGGAGTCACAATTATGATAAATAAAATTGCAACTGTGAGATTTAAAAACACAACAGTAAAATTAAACAACATAAGCCACACAAAGGGAGAAATGGGTGGAAAGCTCACAGAACAGGCTGAAGAAAGATGGGAACGGGTGGAGAGACCAATGGCCTGCCAACGCCTGATCAAACGAGACACTCAGTAAAGACTTGTCTATCAGTTCTGCTCAGCAGGTAATAAAAGTCTCAGGTCAATGCCATTGATTTGTAGCCCTTCAGACACTGAAATTCAATGCCTATAACACCTCTCTAGTGAATGACAGACAGGAGTGTATTTACTAGACACCCACACACAGAAGACAAGGCTCTTGTTTTAGCCTATTCACAATAGTAAAAAGACACTTAATGACGCACCAGTTGTGCTAAAAGTAGGGTGACCAGACGACCCCTTTTTTCCCCCCCTCTCTGTTTTTGCTGGTATATATATATATATATATATATATATATATATGAATTTCTAAAGTTTAATTTGAATTTCTTTTCATTAGTTAAATTAATGTAAAAACATAAGTTGACATGTCTTACTTAGCATATCATATTTTAAGGAGTATTCAAATTACAGTATATAATTAATTCTTACAATATATAATTATTAACTCATTTTTGGTTTAGACCTATGCAAAAGCTATTGAAATGCTCTCAAAATAATAAATAATAACAATAATAACAAATATAAAAGAATATTAAATAATAAAAACAACTAGAAATATGTATTAATTTCAGAAAGCTGGCCACCTCCGCTAAAAGCCTCTTCATAAGACACATAGTAATTTTCCAATAATCCCCAGGGAAAAACTTGGCCACAAATCAAAAATCTTTAAGATAAAGATGATATCTGAGACTTTTTTTCTTTTTTTTTTTTTTTTTTTTTTTACAAATACGGTTTGGATCTCAGCTTTTAAAAGCCCTGGATAACAGCCTAATCTGAAAATAGGCCTCTATCATTTTGCCAATGGACTGGAGGATTTTCCAGTCTCAGTGAACTCCATCAGTGCTTGCATTTGCTCTCTCTCTCGGTCACTCATTTGGAATGCATGAATATTATATCCTGAAACATACACCGCAGAGCAAAAGCTCTTAATGTTCTAAATAGCACGTTCTCTCTGCCACAAACAGCTAGATTATCTGATCTGTATGTTCAATCTCAGGCAAAACTCTAAAAATCAACAAAATACAATGTGCCGCCATGTACAGAGATTCATCTGTACTCCATGTGACCCCTTTTATATATCGACCCCCACTGTTCAAATGAAACCTTTCCCATGTCACAAGTTCGTTGTCTGCAGGATGCTATAGCACTAGCGTGACGCAACATGGTCACGTTAACCTGTCTGTTCTTAGTCTTTATTGGGGAACTTCACAGTAGGGATCCATTATAACAGGAAAAACTAAAAGAGCGGAAAAAGTTGCATATTTGTGCCAGATTTCCATGGGTAATTCAATCTCATCTGGGTTTTAGAAGCAGAAACGTGAGGAATGGAGAGAAATGTCCTTACAGATTCACAGCGTTGAACACATGCCGTGAACTTTATTACATTTCAGGCTCTGGGATGGAACTATTTAACAGCACTGGGTCTGGAAATAACATGGTTATGTTTTATTTTTCTATCTGTAGGTCATCCTGGCTCTTATAACCTGGAAGAATATTTTTTAATACTTGGGTTCTGCTGAGTAGACACTTTTTCTGTAGCCACTTTGCTATTTAGTTCAGCGATGAGTTCGGCCTCAAAACCGTAGAAAATTCAAATAAAGGGTCCGTGTTCAGTGCGAGTAACGCCATCTCCCTTCTTTCCTTTTTTATGTAGTTTTTTTCAGCATATTGTGAATGTGTGTAGTGGTCAGGTTACTTTTGAAGTGTCCTGAGGTATAGTACTATGAGGGGGGCAGAGGGAGGGAAGATTTGTTCTGCTTGGGTGCATGTCTGCTGTATTCACACAACCCCTGAGGTGGCTGCCTGTCAGTCCTGGATATGGAAGGAAAATCAAAGAGGCTGGACAACAATACACCTTCTCTGAGATTCCTTATTGTGAAAAGGGCAAGGATTTTCCCCCAAGAAGCATTTGCATACACCTGGAGTTGGTAGAAATGCTGCAAAAATAAGATTGACTAAAAGTCTAAATTGCTAAATGATTTTTTTTCTCTCTTGTACTTTGAAATCCAAAGTTTTATTTATCTTTTCTTATTTCATATAGCCAATTAAATTAAACTACAACTATATATATATATAAAACATATATACATATAAATAATTTAAAAATTAAGTACTATATTTATAATATATAAATCAGTACATTATATTACTGTTATAATATCTTAAATTGTATTAGAAAATGTGGTTTTTTTTTACATTTATATTATACCTATTACTTTTATATTGATATAAAAGGTTACAGTTACCATTTATATAATAAACATTAATAAGCATAGGGGGTGCTCGATAAAGGGATGAAGCCCTGATATAAAGAAAAACAAATGTGGATTTTTTTCCCCATTCTTTTACGTTCTTTTCCCTTTCTTCTTCTCCAATCAGAAGAAAAATTAACTTCTTCTTTTTACATGATTCAGATAGTGAATGTCACTCCACCACTGAACCACCCTGGTGATTTTCAAATGGTTTCTGGTGAGCCAATGAAAAAGCTGCAGACTCTAAGCATGGCCAATCAGAGAAGGATTTGTGCATCTTTGTATCTGGGCGTCTGCGCTGCTGCTCTTGGCCATTCAGGGGTTTTGCTCACACTGGGCCAGTACGTGCCCTTATCGCTAGCCTGCCACGGCAGGGATTACATGCTACAGGCTGCTGGGAGCACGGCCCTAGCCATTTTAATCCAATCACTCATTAAAATTTCATGCAAATCCCACAGACAAACAGTGTCATGGCCAGTGATTGGGACGATTAACCCACCTATGGAGAGAGTGGCTGAAGGATGCCCTGAAGAGGGGATGAAAGGCGATCTGTGAGGAGCCAGTGACGGATCACGCTGTTCCACGGTCAGCGCTTCGCCATCTTTTAAGACGTTCCCAATCACCCAGAGACCCACGGCGGGACTCAGGTGATCAGGACTACACTGCGTCTTCACTATCCACACATCCAGCGCAACACAGACAGAGTCATCCACATGGACACATTCACGCTCTGTTCCAAAAGCCAATGAGCTTCCTCTGCAGACAGCATTTGAGGGCATCAAAGGCTGTTCCAAAAGGTAGATGCCTGATTTTGGCAGACAGCATTCCATGCATCCTCTCAGCGAGGGCAATCCCAGAATTCATTGCCCAGTGAAGCTCAGTGAAAAAAGAAAATGCTGATAATATAGTTTATTAACTGCAGCAAAGTATTGATAAAATATGATTAAAATGATCTATTTTAAATTCTGTAATTGATTTGAGGTTGGTTTAATACTTTTGCTAAAAGTTTTTTTATGCTCATCAGTGCTGCATTTATTTGATACAGTAAAACAGTAGTATTGTATAATAATATTATAATTTAAAAGAACTGTGATGTAATGTAATATGATTTAAAATATAATTTACTGCTGTGATGCAAAGCTAAATTTTAGCATCATTACTCAAGTCTTTAGTGTCACATGACCCTTCAGAAATCATTCTAATATGCTGCTTTGTTGCTCCAAGAAACATTTCTTATTTCCATCAATGATATAAACAGTTGTGCTGCTTTTTTTTTCTTTCAGTATGTTTTAATCAATAGTAAGTTCAAAAGAACAGCATTTATTTATTAGAAATACTTTTCTTTATGGTTACTTATGATCAGTATAATGCACCTTTGCAAAATAAAAATATAAAAATATAATTAATTTAAAAACATAACTTCTGTACATTATTGTATATCCACAAATTATGAAATTTTAAACTGAAAAAAAGAAAGAAAAGAACTGCTCTAATTTTAGCAAATGTACCCTAAACCCACAAGCACATTTGTTCTTACGCTGACTTCTACTGAAATTAAGTTAATGACATTTACTATCACCTACTAAACCAACCACTTAAAGTCAACATTTCAAGATTTTCATTAAAATAATATTTTGTAACACATGTTCCCTGGTAAAACCCAGCTTCCTGACATACACATAGCATTCAGGCCTCATATTATGTTCAAACCAAGCACAAAACCTTGAAACTGAAGTGCTATCTCAGGTGTCCTCTGCTTTGTAGTTGTCAACAGTCTATTTCAGTAAGTGGATTTACCACATAACCACTCAAAAAGGGGCCCATCAGCTGATGAATCTGGTTTAACAATTAACTAAGCCCAGACTGAGCTCTAAACAGAAGTGAGGGAATGTGAGATTCCTACTGCCTCTCCAACAGCTGGGTGCCACTTAAAAACAGCTATGAATGGCCTTCAGCAGACTGCTGCTGTGTATGTGTGTGTCTGAACAGAGGGAACCATGGTATCAGCAAAGGCATCTGGTGATGGCTGCTGGTTCCAGATGAGTGGCCACACAGCTTAACCTTTGACCCCTGAGATGACAGAGGGGCAGCTGGTAGAAAGGGTCTTCACGTCCACATCCCCGGACAGTAGGTAGAGAGACAGCTATGTCTCCTAAACAGGGACTTGCCCCTTTAACCTCAATGGCCAAAATCCCTTTCTTTGCTCTATGTAAATAAATGAATAAATACATATTTAAAACTGCATTTTATATGTAGATATTTAGAATAAAATTTTGAGTTTTATTTTTTTCAATTTCTAAAGCAAATAATCATTTCTAAAACATTCAAATTTTCGAAACAATATCCACAAACAGAGTGTTTGTAAGGTCACATTCGTGCATGTTTTTGATGAAATGTTAAAGGGATAGTTCACCCAAAAATGAAAATTATGTCATTAATAACTCATCCTCATGTCGTTAAGAGTTTAAGATATTTTAGATTTAGTCCGAGAGCTCTCAGTTCCTCCACTGAAGCTGTTTGTACGGTATACTGTCCATGTCCAGAAAGGTAAGAAAAACATCATCAAAGTAGTCCATGTGACATCAGAGGGTCAGTTAGAAAATACATTTTAGTTCAAAAATAACAAAAACTACGACTTTATTCAGCATTGTCTTCTCTTCCGTGTCTGTTGTGAGAGAGAGTTCAAAACAAAGCAGTTTGTGATATCCGGTTCCAGAACAAATCATTCGATGTAACCGGATCTTCTTGAACCAGTTCACCAAATCGAACTGAATCGTTTTAAATGGTTCGCGTCTCCAATACGCATTAATCCACAAATGACTTAAGCTGTTAACTTGTTTAATGTGGCTGACACTCCCTCTGAGTTAAAACAAACCAATATCCCGGAGTAATTCATTTACTCAAACAGTACACTGACTGAACTGCTGTGAAGAGAGAACTGAAGATGAACACAGAGCCGAGCCAGATAACGAACAAAAGATTGACTCGTTCTCGCGCTCACAACAGACACGGAAGAGAAGACAATGCTGAATAAAGTCGTAGTTTTTGTTTTTTTTGGACCAAAATGTATTTTCGATGCTTCAAAATATTCTAACTGACCCTCTGATGTCACATGGACTACTTTGATGATGTTTTTCTTACCTTTCTGGACATGGACAGTATACCGTACACACAGTTTCAAAGGAAGGAAAACTCTCGGACTAAATCTAAAATATCTTAAACTGTGTTCCGAAGATGAACGGAGGTATCACGAGTTTGGAATGACATGAGGGTGAGTTATTTATGACATAATTTTCATTTTTGGGTGAACTATCCCTTTAATCATGTGAAAAGAATTGTTGGAAAGTATCATTCTAAAGAAGAAACAAAATAAATTGGATCAAATCTTACTTTCCACTAGATAAAAAATACAAACTAATCATGAACATGGGAATGTTGTGAACACAACTTGAGAAGGAGAAATTTTTTTTTCAAAAGTTACGCTTAGTCAGCGGTGTTTGTTGATCCATTCTGATAACCACAGAAAATAACTCATTCTATAGTTACTCACAGATGTAAATTAAATAAAGCCAGACAAAACAATTAAATAAAACATAAATAAATAAATAAAATAAAATAAAACAAAACAAAACTATTTTTTCTACAGGAGACTGTAATATAATAAATACTGGTTTATAAAGTTGCCCACTGTCCATCAAAAGATGTCTGAATGCATCTGCTCTTACAGCCAAGATGAGCCACCAGTTCAGACAGCAGACATTTGTAAGACCAGTCATAAAGCTCTCTCAAACCTAGGAGCAGGCATATCTGCAGAGAAAAGTCTCGCAAGCCGCTCTCCTCTGTCAAAAAGACAAACTGAGGACTTTGGCTTGAAGAAATCCAATCCTCTGGCAGGAGAGCAACGGCGAAGGAAGCGTGTGGACCACCTCAGAGGGGCCTTCAGTCTGCTTCTCTGTACTAACCCAAAACCATTTCCTTACATGAAAAGATTCAAAATCTCCAGACTCTCTGTCTGTGAGATGAGTTTAGTCATCCATTCTTCTAAGTAAAATCAGTTCATCGTAGTATGATATTATGTTTTTACAATCAACTAGACGGTGTATAAACTGAATGACAAGTCTACTAATCAGAATCAAAACCCTGTTTCAGCTCATGGAGATGTTTCTTGGTGTACAAAGCAAGTTATACATTTACAAATAACAAAATAGAAAAAAAATGCCTCAAGATTTCTTTTTAAAACTTTTTAAAACTAAGACGACTACTTCACACATCACTTCAAATGTAAAAAGAAAAGAAAAAAAAGATGCAAAACGCAACAGTCAAGGATCATTTAGGGCTTCTTATTTGAGACTTAAAATAAAGACAAAAAAATCATTGAAGTTACTTAAAAAAAATCTTATTTTAATTCACCACCCTCAAAACATTTTCTTTTTATTTAAATAATTATAAAATGTGATTTCTTGACATAAGAGAGTTGTACAATTTGATATGATTCATTTGTTATTATACGTTTTTGTTATATATTTTTTCTAGTTATGCCAAGCTCTAAAATATTTTATTAAGTAGAAATTTCAAGTAAAAATATGTATCCTTAATTCTTAGCCAGTAAAGCACAAACAACTGAAAAATTCATGTTGTGGACAATGGGGGTCCTTGGAGTCAAAAAGGTTACAAACATCAATAAATTCATTTTAATGTGAGAATTTTTTTTGGGCAAACTCACTAACGGACTAGATTGTTTTTAAACGACTTGTCTGTAGTTATCAATCAGATTATAACACTCAAATAAGCTACGTTGCTCACAAAAAGGCCGCTTAAACCACTGCAAGACAGAGTCTTGCCCTTCACAAACAAACAGCAACTGGTCTTACTTTTTGTTGATCAAACCATTTGAGACACTCTTGCATTTTCTGTGTTATGGGTAGCTACACAGAAACAATACAATGTCTTTGCATATTCTCAAATTACGTCAATGACACAAGCGACTACATTCTCGTCCAAATTGTGTTTGTACATGTGACCGTGACTCCAAACAGCTTTGCAATGTCAACAGTGACTTAGCATCACTCGAAGCAGAACAGCTCTGCTCTCGATTTACGAGGAGTGAAGCAAAAACCATATTCCCAGACAGACTAAACTGAATCAATTTTAATTGAATTATGGAATATCGCTGTCAAGAGCCTCTTACTAAACTTATATTAACAGGAGAACCTACTCGCTTCCCAGCCAGGGACGGCAATTATTTAACAAGACTGACAAAGCGAATGCTAAATGAGAAGCGCTGGCGGAGCTAGAAAATTCCAGCGCTGACCCCCGCAATGATTTCTTCTCTCATGACACGAGGCCATTAGAGATTGTTTTACGCTGGACGCTTTAACAGAAATTCATCATTAGGCCAATAAAGAGCCATTAGATTGGAAAAGATCTTATGCTGTCAAATCCGCTAGATAATATATCTTAGACATCATTTGGGCCCTTTTTTTACCGTTTTTGAGCGATACTGAGCAGAACTGTACATGACAAGAGCAAAGCTGCCCAAACAAGGGAGCAACGAGAGAGCGAGGAAAGCCATTCATCTTCATTTAGTACTCAGGAGAGAAATTTTAGGCCAAAAATTACTTTTAAATCATGAGGTCGCTGTTATGTGCAGGACCACGAAGCTTTCAAGAACCTGTCGCGTTCTCATGCTTCTAATTTAATGCATATACGAAACACTTATGTACAAGCCATGGACAGTTAAACGCACACTGTAGACTTCTCATGGGAAAGACAGGAGCATCATCTTTGCTTTCAAAGAAAACAAGATTTCATTGTGCACCGTTGATAAATAAACAGTGCATTTCAGGCTCAAACCCTCAGTATGTACACACACACACACACACACACACACACAAACATTCACTCATCTGCATGACTGCACACGCTCAAACATTCATATTCAGCTCAGCGACTCGGCTTATCCACTAACCCACAAACCCCAGGTCCATGTTACAGACCTCATGAGTGATCTTCAAAAGGACGAGCAGGCTAGAAACGTGGGGTTTCCGCTCCGGGTTAACTACACCAGCTGAAGATCTGTGGTGTGGTTTAAAAAGCACACTGCCTTTGCTTCTAATTGGTGTATTGATGCGACACTAAAACAGTTCACGTTCAGCAGTTCTGTCCATCGAGAACTAAAAAAGCACACTACTACTCATTGCTGAGGGAGACAGGAACCTGTCCTGCATTGCAGATAATGTAGTTTCTCAGGAAAAAGGACTGAAGTCTGGAGTGCCACATCCATTGGGGATTCACAGACTCTTTGCCGAGAAGATCTCACCCTCAAAAGCTCTGGCTTTAGGGTGGGTTTCAGTTTTTTTTTTCCCGATATATATATATATATATATATATATGTGTGTGTGTGTGTGTGTGTGTGTGTGTGTTTATATTTAGCATTCAGCAGAACCATACTGACAAAGAATATATAAATCATCAAACCTGGGCGATATGCAGTAAAATATGTGACCCTGGACCACAAAACCATCCTTAAGTTGCTGGGGTATATTTTTAGCAATAACCAAAAAAACCAATATCCAAAGCCAAAAATTATTAGGATATTAAGTAAATAATTCATTTGGACAACTTCAAAAGTGATTTTCTCATGATTTTTGATTTTTTTTTTTTGCATCCTCAGATTCCAGATTTTCAAATAGTTGTATCTCAGCAAAATATTGTCCGATCCTAATAAACCATACATTAATGGAATATATCAGATAATGTATAAATCTCAATTTTGAAAAATTGACACTTAAGACTGGTTTTGTGGTCCACAGTCACACATGTTAAAATTAAATAACGAAAAATCTAATACATTTATTTTTTCCATCAAAATAGTATATATATATATTTTTTATTCTACATCAATTCCTAACTAATTAAATTTCACTTTCATTGAATATTCGGTAAAACTTATAAACTAATAAAGGGACCAGTTCTCACTATTAACTAGTTGCTTATTAGAATGTCTATTATTAACATACTGCCTGCTTATTAGTACTTATAAAGCACATATTCTGCATGACCATATTCTACATGCCAAATTCTACCCAATACCTTAACTATTAATAAGTAACAAATTAGGAGTTTATTAAGGCGTAGGTAATGGTGAGAATTGGACCCATAAAAAAAAGTGTGACCAAATATTTTATTTCAGTCGGAAATGTGAGCATTTGTGTCTTGTTACGAAATGGATTTAGCAATAAATAAATAAATAAATAAAAATTAAAAAGTAATAGAAGAATTTACTTGTTAGACATTAAAAAAAAAAAAAAAAAACAAGATTATCTCTTGGAGCACATACCTTTTCCATGACAGCAGCAATCCAAGTTGAGACAAACCAGAAAGAGAGAGAGAGAAAGAAAGAGAGAAAAAAAATGGAATTAGAAACGTTTCAAGGATGTCTGACACAAATTTAGTTTTGAGTTAAATGTTTTCTTTTAAGTCACTTGAAATTCTCATAAAAACAAACAGTTCATTTTCTAAAGCAAACAATAATTGTTGGTGGTTCCAAACATTTGGATGTTCTGAACAATAACCGATCAGATCAGAGTGTTTTTAAGGTCACATACGTGCATGTTTCTAATGACGAGCCATTGGAAAGTATTTTTCCTGAAGAGGAAAACTGGAAGTGAACTCAATCAAATTTCACTTTCCACTGCGACTGGATAAAAAGTACAAACTAATCACGAACATGTGAAGGTTTTTATGAGAGCTTTTCTTTTTTAGTTGTTTTGTTGAGAAGCTGTTTGAAAATTCAACTGTCTTGGAGCCTTGGTGTCAAAAGTTACGCTCAATCAACAGTGTTTGTTGATTAATGTTAATTACCACAGAAAATAATTGTGACTCATTCCACAGTTATTCAAAATCACAATTTGAGAAAATCTGGAAGTAACCGGCGCCAGCATTTGAAAGGTTTAAAAGCCAAACTGTACAGCTTATAATTTTGTCAAATCTTCTGTTTTATGAAAGTGTATCTGAGCATTTAAATATTGTCTAAATAGTCATTTTAGAGGTTAAACTACTGTTGTAGGTTAACTACATCAACAGAGCCATTACCTGACACTAAATACTGTAAATAAATTGCCTTGAAAACATTTTGAAAAATATCAAGATGCATACAGTGCAATCAAACGTATTCAAAATATTAATTATTTTTACTTGATGATTACACCACATAACTTTTAAAAGTCATGTGAGTCAAAAAATTCAGCTAACGGACAAGCTGTAATTATTTTCGGAGGTCATCGGCATTACGCCACAGATGCCGTCGATACAGCTTAACTCTTATTGAACCCTAGACATTCCTTGCTGGAGGATGCTGCCTGACCAGACCACCTACTCCTTTCCTGGGTTTCTCTTTCTCTAAAAAACAACACGCTCGCTATTCTTCTAATGAGGTTTAGACACACAGTGTATCTTTCCTCAATGGCAAAGAAGAGGCCACAGGGAGGGAAGAGCTGAATATTCAGTCACACACTTCTCAGGAGGACACATACAACAGAGCCTCTTGCTCTCCGCTAACCAATAAAACACTAGTTGGTCACAGAATCCGTCTCCATCCAGACAAAGAGGCAGAGGCAGAGCCCCCCCCCCCCCCACCAGACTGAAAGAGTTCAGTTCTCATAGAGTCTCCATTCTTCCTCGCAGGACGGCCCGTAACTTCAAGAGCAGCTCGGCAGGGGTGCGAAGCTTCACAAGAATCAGGAGTTTGTTTTAGAGACGTGAAGGGGGAATGTAGGTCTTGGGTTAATGATGACATGGAGCTCCACTTATCCAAGTGTTTTCTGCTTTTGTCAAGAACAAGTGCAGGTGTTCTCTCTGTAAAACATTTGATCCTGAAGGAGTTATTGAGGGGAGAACAGCACAGCAATATTGGATCCTTTATCTTTCGGGAATTCTTCTTTTCCCGTTCCTTAAAGAATGCTTTAGAGTAATCCAACTGAGCAGATGAAAGCATTTAAGGCTTCTTTTTGGATTCGAGAATGTGCGATATATTATACAGAGATGATTTTAAGAGAAGTATCGTGCACAGATGAAATGGCCTCCAACTTTTTTGCATTGTGAGTGACAGGGAACCCTACATACGTCGGGCTCATTTTTCATATGAATTGCTCATGATCTGGGAAACGGTACATTTACTGGCTTCCCATCAGAGATTTTATACTTCCAATTACTCGAACATACACTTGCATTTTGCTATAAATTACAGTCATTTTAATAACAACACATCAGCCAATGTGTACAAAGTAATGACAATAACTACTTCCATTAAACATTGGAACGCCAAATCAAGGAGGATATTAAACACAGATGTGGATATGGGTTTGAAAAAGTCAGCGAATGGAACGACAGAACTACCCCCTTCTCAGCTATTTGCTGAGCAAAAAAATGACCAGTTACACATGCAATTAAGATTAGATATCATTACAAGAAATCACAGAAAATTTGTGTAGTTTCAAGAAACATAATGTTGGTCTGAAACCCAGCGATGAAAAATGACTTTGCAAACAAGCTCCTATGGGCTGCAGACACAGCTGTCTCGTATCTTTTATCTTTCATGCGTGCAAAATTTCACTCATCTATATTCTCTCTCGGTCTGTCTTTCCCTCCTTTTACGTTTGTTTAAGCATCAGTGCCATCATATACCATGTGACCATGGTGTTTTCCTGCGAGAACAAAGGCTCAGAGCTTCCTGCCCGCTCATTTTTCCACAGTCGGAGAGACCGTAGGCCAAATGCCCGTGTCATGAATTTACTGTAGAGTGGGCGCTGAGCCCAGTTTAGCACTGTGGAAACAGGGAATGGGCCCCTCTTGCTGGATAAAGCATGTATAATGCAGGAGTACCACACGCTTTCAAAAGAACCCTAGATCAAATTTTAGAATGACCTGAAGGGATTGTTCATTTAAAAATATACATTCTCTCATAATTTACTCACTCTCATCTTGTATGATGTTCTTTCATTTTTAAGAAAGACAAAAGGAGATATTCTGTTTAATGTGCTGGTTGCTCTTTTTCTATATCTTTTCTAAAGAAAACACATAAAAGTGACGTACGCATTATGATTAAAAAATTCTTAAGTAATACAGTAACTTTGGGTGATGGACAGATGTTTTTTTTTTTTGAGAACTGAATCAACTGACTTCTAAGAACAGTTCAATCAGGAATCGTAGACATTGTAAACAAATCCTTTTTGTGAGTTAGATCTTCTCAAGTCAGTCAACAGAATGAGAGCCAGGATGTTGTTAGGGCGGACTTAAATTTTGGTCTGGTCCTCACAAAAACCAACCATATGGCTTTAAATAAGTATCAGCAACTTTACAAATGCTTTTATGATGCTTTAAAACTTTTACCGTTAACTGTATTGCAAGGAGAGAAAACAAGAACCAGAACATTATTAATTATTACATTATTATTTTTGTTTCACCAAAAAAAAAGTAATATGGTAATGTGAATATATAGTAATATAAATATTATTTATATTAATAAAATGAGCAGTTTTTTTCAATTCAAAAATCAATCTGTATAACCTAAAAATATGCTACACAGCTGCCAAGTTTTACTGTACAATTTACTGCTACACACACACACACACACACACACACACAGAGACACACATGTACCCCTTCATTACCTGCAAACCAAAACATAGGCAGTCAGTGCTGCAAGCTCCTCTGGACCACAGCTCTTAAGAGCCTAATTTGCTGTGAAACACTGAGTCTTTCTATAGCAGGTGAACAAAGCTGAAGGATGAGAGATCTAACCCCTCTCATCCCCCTCTTGCATCCCTCTCTCCCTTTTTGCCTAAACACATCTCAAAGGCTAATCAGATTTGGAGAAAAAATGAAAAGGTTTCCAAAGGACAATCCCCATAATCCTGAACCCCACCTGCCCCCCTCTCCCTCCCCTTATCTATGCAAAAAAAAGAGTTGTGTTGCACTCCTTCCAACCTCCAATGACCTAACCATGGCTGGCTTTGTGAGGTTACCACAGGCAACATTGGCCTTACTCTTGAGTAGCAGTTGGCTGCGTGGAGAGGCAACCCTTCTTTTGACGGGAACATGCACCACAGCCCCCCTCCAAAATCCTTAAAAATACCACCCCACAGGGTTTGGGCAATCACTCAGGGTCCCTAGCAGTACAGTTCTGAACTCCGTCATGTCCAGTTTTTTTTTATGATGCATTTTTGTTTTGTTTTGTTATTCAGAAACCAAATGGTTCAATAAAGTAGTTGAGTTTTGAGTGTTTATAGGGCCTAATGAATCAGCTCCCAGTGACACTTAGTTTCTGTACATTCCCTCTTACTTCAATAATAGGACATGTTCCAGCAGGTGAACTCACAGTGGGATCCAACAGTAATCACATTAAACGTGGACAGTCTCCTGTCTGATGCCCTGAGTCCACAGTATCATTGCAACAACTTTGCAGTGACAACAGCATCAGTGAAACAGCCACCTACAGTCAATGCTTCTCACAACATGTAAATGTTGCCGGCATTTTAGTTCATTAGTGCTTTTTCCGTAATGCAGAGAGTGTGTGCATATTGTTGCCAGGTTGGGAAGATTAAGCAAACCACTGGGCAGAAAATCTATCGATTTAAGAGAAACGCTCTGATTGGGAGATTTCAAACCTTAACATCTGGCAACAGCAACCATGAAAGCTTGTGGAGGCATGGCATTTGCAATATAATGCAAATGCCAAATTAAAATGAAACTGAAGATAAACAACCACAAATATTGCAGATGATTATTCTTTAGAAATCCTGATCAAAATTAACATATGATTTATTGTTCAGCCCTAATTATTTTCTTTCCTCTGAAAAACACATAGACACAAATCATGCAAGTTTAAAACCACATCAAGGTGAGTAAATCATAATTTTCCATCTCTGAAAGGTAAACAATGTTATTTTTATATATACTTATATACCATGCTTTCTCCTAACTCAGTTTAAAAATTTAGTCAAAAAAGAATAAAAAATAAACCATATGTAGGCTGACTAAACCCACTGAAGTGTTTTCAAAACATTGTTCGGTTTTTTTTGAGGATCCCAACCAGCAACAGTGATTCAGCCAATGGCATGAGTTGGGGCGGGGTTAATGGTTGACTCGGCCAATGGAAATCTTTTGTAAATGTTTGAAAACACTCATCACTTTCACTATTCCAGTTGGTGATAGTAGTGACAGAAAAATTACACACTTCAGCTTTAAGATAGAGTCTGCCCGAAAAAGGCACAGGAAGAAATTAAAAGGAAGAAAGAGAGAGGTCAGTTGTTCTTGGAAATCTCTGCAAGCTTTTGTTGCAATCCAGT
This sequence comes from Carassius carassius, assembly GCF_963082965.1. Taxonomy (NCBI): domain Eukaryota; kingdom Metazoa; phylum Chordata; class Actinopteri; order Cypriniformes; family Cyprinidae; genus Carassius; species Carassius carassius. The sequence continues at coordinate 4,008,041 of NC_081798.1, read as the reverse complement.
CATTTGGCGAAAGAGGATCAATCATGAGAATTATTAATCAACAGGGGTGCCTGCACTCTGTGAATAAGAAATGAAACAAAGAATCTGTGTCAGCAGTTTCATCTTTGAAACCTGAGGTGAATTCTTCTGGCTTTCCACTATCTTTTCGAGAAAATGTCATAACTTACCTCATTTGTTCTCAAGATAAATGAGCAATGCATTGAAAGAGCATTAAAATATGTGCGTGTCTATGACGATCGTGGTGAGAGAATAAGAAAAATCTACTTGTCTGACATGGCTCCAAATGGAAATTTGGAAATATCTGTTTTTGCAATATCTCTGCACAATAATAAAACAAAAAACGATTAAAAACATAAAAATACAGTATACTGCAACCAATATAGCCTTAAAGATATAGTTCAACCCACAAAAATGTCATTATTTACTCATCCTCATGTTGTTCCAAACCCATGTTTTATTAATCTCTTGAATTTTCCTTGTTCCTCACTAAAGCTATATTGTATTTCTTCAAAAGACTTAAATAACAGCATACGGGTTTGAAACAAAATGAGGGTGAGTAAATGATGACTGAATTCTCATGTTTTGTTCAACAATCCCTACCATCTCGACCCAAACTCAGTCTTTCGAATCATTAATTTAACAACCACTGTCTGTTCTCGATCCAAATGGAATGAGACTTCCAGCCGAGTTGGGAGAGAGAACCCATCCTGACTTCATCATCCCATTTGTCAATACTCGCAAATAAAGTCTTTTTCGGCCTATTGACTGCAGATTGCCGATGCAGGGTGCGTTGTGTGATTGCAGCTCGCTAATGTGGGGAGAGAGGCGCTGTGTAACTGCAGATTGCCGATGTGGGGAGCACTGCGTTCTGTGACCGTGCCTCCACTGAGACAAACAAAGCAGGTGAGTGAGAGGCGGAAAAGGATGTTGTGGAGGGGAATTCGGCATCCCACTTCATCAGAGAGTTCTTATCCTCGTTAAAGGATTATTGATTGGAGAAGCTCATTAAAGCCTCTTTTCTGACACATCTCTGAGAATCGGCAGCAGTAACACGGCTTAATAATTTGTTACTTGCTGGCCTTTCTCTTCGGTGCTGCTCCAGTGAGATTTTTCAAGCCAGAGATCAGTCAAAAGGCAGGCAGGATCCCTCAACGGTGCAAACACCGATGGAAAAATGGCACCTCTTGTTTTTCTGCGAAAACTAGTTTTTGTTAAGCAGCAGATTAAAGCATTTGTCCAAATATGAGCAATTCATGTCACATTGTTCAAAACCTGTTTGACTCTTTCATGAGGCATTCAGAAGAGATGTAGCAATATGTCTTTTGTAAATGAGTCACTCTTTTGATTCAGATCTTTACAATGAATCTAAATTATTCATTTACAAACTGAACTGGTCTTGACTTGCTATGACTGGCTATGTTCACACTGCAGGCAAATGTGGCCCAAGAGTTGGGTATAACGTGTTACAAAGTAACTATACTGTAACGATTTCCTAGTAACGCAGTAAAGTCATAGGTTACATTTTAAATTTATGTAATAAGATTACAGTTACTCATGCCAATAAAATTAAGTTTTTTAAATTACAAATGCAGTGTTAAAAATGATGAAGTAAAAATCATCAGAATGAGATCATCTGCAGCATCAAGCAGCTTCGGCATCACAATTCAAGGCTTTTTCCTCACAGCGCGTCTTCTTCCAAAAACATAAAGTAGCCAAGATAAACTTAAATCTTTCTTTGCATATGGAGGTGATGTGAATATTTCCATGTTTGCACATCTCAAGCCTGGTTTCGCGTAGATGATTATCTTATAGCACACAATGTGCGCGAACACATTATAGGGGAACTCAGACAGGAAAGACTGTACCTCGCATTGGTTTCATAAGGATTATTTTATCAAAGAGTATTTGTTTTTAACATGACTTCATTTAATAATAGACACTTCAAGCTTTCTTTAGATATACTGTATTTCTCATTCATTTCAGTGAGTCGTTTCAGGAAGATATTCACAGAGACTGAATGCAGAAAGCACACCCTATTTGTTTTATTTATTTTACAAAACAAACCAAAAAATTTTTTGTAGATATTTGGAGTGTAGGCTATAAAATAATAATAGGCTACTTGTGTATTTTTTCAGTCATTATTAAATTATTGAAAGAACTATGAGTTTCTCTTTGTAGTGTATTTTCTAGCTTTGATAACTTAAAAAGTAAAGTAAAATTGAAAGTAAAGTAATTAGTAACCTGATTACTTTTTAAATGCAGTAATCAGTAATGTAATCAAATTACAATTTTAAAGAAGTAATTAGTAATTTGTAGTGGATTACTTTTTTTGAGTAACTTACCCAACACTGCCCAAATCTGATTTTTTTTTTTTGCTCACATGTGACTCAGATCTGTTTTTGTCATGACAGTGTGAACAGCACAAACTGCATGGAATCTGATCTTTTCAATTCTGGTTGGTGCCACTTCCATATGTGGTACTATATCTGATCCATTTCAGATGTTTTGCAATGTAATCACTCTAGATCGTCATTCATCATAATTCCACGCTGACGGAAGACGCTTCAAAGATTTTACAAACCCAAAGTTATCAAGACAGTAGCAAAATGTAATCAGTGGAAGTGTGTGTAATGTGTCAGAACTCGTGTATAACAGTGACAACTCTACAAGCAAAACATGAGGACTCGTATCATAAAAGTTTCAAAACTCTGCTTTCTTTTGTCATGTCCTTGTCTTAATTTGTTTTCAAGTTGCCTGTGCATAATTTCGATTAATTCTGCAGCAGATCATACTATAAATAAACGCATAATGGCTTACTTTATATCCTCTGTGTTTACTACTGTATGATGGCGCACAGTGAAAGTGTTACCAAATCCACATTTTCCCCACAGAATTCAAAGACAAAGTAACAGCTATACAAAAAAATTGGATCTGAGAATTGAGCACTAAGACTCAGTGTGAACATAGATTTTGATCCTCACAAAAAGCATCTGTATGACTCCTGAAGACTTAGAACAAAGCATACACAGGCCAATTTTATGATATTTAAAAGCTACAGTAGTAATTTTCCCAGGGTTTTATATATATATATATATATATATATAGTAAAACTTACTTTAGTAAAAATCCTATTTACATTTAGTTTACTTTGATGTACCAAAATAACTAAAACTGAAATAAAAATGAATAAAATCTGTATACAAATTTTTTTTTAATGGCAAAAACATGCAACTAAATTACTAAAACTTTAAAATTAAATGTAAAAAAATTAAAACAGAAAATACAAAAATAAAATCTAATTCTGAATAACAATAATAACTATAACAGCCTTAATGATACTAAAATAATGCTAATTCAGCTGGTTCTTCACAATCTGTGACCAGTATAATTCTTCAAAAATTGGCTTTTCTTGGGAGTAAGGAATTCATGGATAGTCGGAAAGACATGAGGCTGTGTAAAAAAAGATTTTTCTTTATGAGTGAACTATTGCTTTAAGACCTTTAAGAATAATCTTAATAATAATTATAATCTTAAATGTAATTATTCTGAGATGAATCAAAAGACAAAACAATGTCTGTTTGCTTTCACTTTTGAATATCATTGATTTTTTTGTGGCATATTTCATGGCATCTCATACTTTGAGAAACATTCTCTTTTTACATTATTTTGCCTCATCAGATTTTTATTGAAAAGAATTTCTGCATGTCTGAATGTCTGTATTTTCACTGGATAAGGATTTTTCAACATATTGTCCTGATGCCCGGTTTGAAAGAGCTTCAAGAGGAAACACGCAAAAAAACATTTCTGACAACCTAAGAAACTTGTACATAAAAGTTGAATTAAATTTTAACCTGTGAGTTTATTAACGGAATAATAAGCAAGCAGCTTTTTAAAAAACAAAATGGAGCTGGAAAGTGCGGTTATAACAAGGCCACTGAAATCTAGTCATCCATATCTGCAAGCGGCCATAAACTACGCTCAGGCTTCACTTGGGACTGAAGGGGCCCCTTTTATTGGAGCACTTTAGCAGGCCTGGAAAATTTGCCCAGGGTTAAAGAACACCATTTTTCTTGCCATTTTCTTCCTGATGGGAAAAAAATCAGCAGCCAAAGTTAATCTAAAGAGACACCCACAGGAACAGCACAGAATCCAAGAAAAACCCTTCAGTTTTGTCTCTAGAGCAACTGCAGCCAGCACTGAGAAGAAACAGCCGTGTGAAGAGACAACTATGACGACCCTTGAAAAGGTCTTGAGGAGACCTAAAGTCTGTAAATTTAGAGTGCATGTGCCCATTCTTTGGTCTAACACTGCAATGGGTTTTCATTTATCGTGGCAGTATAATGTTACAGCAAAGCAGAAGAGCATGACTGTAATTTGAAATTCCTTTAAATGCTTATAAATACACATTTGTAATTGTTTCTATTGTGGTTATGCCAGTGTTTTCTGCACAACTTGTTAGCAGAATGACAAAAAAAAAATCATATTTCACTCAAGTTGTGAATTGAATATGCAGTCTGAATTAAATGCTACTGTATGTACTGTGAAATAATGACAGTTAAAACAAATACAGATTACAGTTTGAATCATGAGAAAATGCCTCATGAGATAATTATTTTAACGAATCATCAAGTTTGAATCCTGAATTTTAGATTTATATCAATTCATTATAAATAGCCACTAAAAAGGCCTTCAGTATGTTATATCAAGTTATTTAGAATTGATATCATCACTAAAAAAACTGTCATAAGAACCACTATTTTCTCAGTATCTGTATAATTACTATTCCATAAAAATGTGTACAGTATATAGTATATACAGCTTGAATGAACAACGTTAAGAATATTGTGATAACTCTGGAACATTATTTTTATTATTATTATTATTACTACATTTGTTTAAATAAAATCTTCAACATTTTCAATTTAATACATTTTTGCTTTTGTAGTCTACTCTAACAACATTGCTCCCTTGCATATTATACTGTATATGAGCAAATAAATTGAAGCCTTAACATAACCCCTTCACTTCATCTCTTTGTTAATACAATGATACAATTTTATTTTATTTCTTTGTCCGTTTACCTTATTTATTTTGCAGGTAGCCTTGTAATAGCAGGATTACTTACAGTCAGACATCATTATGACCGAATAAACCCCTTCAAGCCCTGATTCAGCCTGTTGGGATTTATTCATAATGACCAGCTGATTGTACATTATGCCTGAGGCCTGCTAAGGTTTCTATGGCAACTATATGTTTCTTTTAACATCTAAACATGGATCAGCTGTGGCAGAAGTAAGCTCAAGGGCCTGAATTTGACAAACTCGTCTACTTGCGCGCTTTTGTACGACATGTAAATACGCTCAGCGGGTAGTGCATAAGAACGTGGGCCAAAACGCTGTTCCTATCGAGCTGAAGGATACTATTTTTTGAGGCGTGTGGCCATGTTTCTCTTGTCCAGATTAAATCCTCAGGCTCCAGAACTGAGAGCCACACGGAAACAGTCCAGCGCTGGCTAATCCGCCGTGGGCTGTCAGCCTCTCACATCCACCCATGAGTTGGCGGAGACGGTTTGAACTCGGTAACAGACATGAGTTCATTAATCACCCACCGATTCTCCCACCGTCACATCTGACAGACCGAGCAAGCGTGTTTGCCAGAGAGCCTGACGTCCAACTCATGCAACTTAACACAGCAGGTTGGGGAAAGAAAAGCAATAATGAAAGAGAAGAGGGGGGGCTGGGGTAGGGGTCTCACTTTGGCGACGCAGATACGTGCTCTTGAATTCATCAGAACCTGAACATGTGCTTGGTTATTAATAAGAAGCTCATCAAGGACACTGGAAGGAAGCCCACCACTTTATAATTGAGACTGAAATCAGGATCCTCTATTCTTTCTGAAGCTCCGCCCACACCTAACTATGTTTTACTGTTGGGATTTTTGGGAACTGTGAACCGGATCTTATCCAGAACCAGTTTTATTCATAAGACTGGAAGTGTGTGAAATTCATTACTTTTGTTTCTGCAAGCAGTGCTGGTGTGAAGTGGGTGAAGCACTGGGAGTGGATCCTTTTATAGCAGGGCATTTTGTGAAAAACACAGATGGAATCCATTCTTAAAAAAGGAATCGACATGGAAAAAAAACAAGCAGAATCCAACCATAAAAATTGAATTGAGGTGGAAAATGGCTAAAATCCAATCAACAAATAAAAAAATAAAATAATAAATGGAATCAACATGGAAAACACAGGTGGAATCTGAATCGACATGGAAAAAAAAAACTGTCGGAATGCAGTCATAAAAGTGAAAACAACATGGGAAAAAACAGGTGGACTCCATTTACAAAAACGGTATTGACATTGGAAAACAAGGATGGAATCCAGCAATAAAAATGGAATTGATGTGGAAAATGTGGAAACTCCAATAAGAGAAAATGCAGTCATCGAGGAAAACACAGGTGGAATCCAGTCATGAAAATGGAATCGTTATGGAAAAGATCCAGTCATAAAAATGGAATCATCATGGAAAAAACTGTCGGAATCCAGTCATAAAAATTGAACAGATATGGAAAACACTGAAAGGATCCAGTCATAAAAATGGAAAACACGGACAGAATGAATTCATAAAAATGGAAAACAGGCAGAATCCAATGAAAAGGGAATCGGCATGAAAAAAAACGGACAGAATGCAGTCATAAAAATGATCTGCATGCAATGTTTTGTTGTAAAATGTCATGTCTTCATGCTACTACTGTTTATTAGTTTTCATTAATATTTTTTATTTAAAAATATCTAACAAAATCAGAATCATTAGGCAGAAGTGGAACCGGAAAACTTCTTAAGATTCCCAACCGTAGATGTGATGTCACAATCGATACATCCAATGTGAGGTCACACAGTCCTTTAAGCGATGCCTTTTTCTTTCCATTTTCCCTCCAGCAGAAAAAAAAGGTGCTAATGTCATTAGTGAATTCACTTTAGGGGATTACCTCTGAATTAGAGGACAGTAATCCTCATAGATCAGCGCACAACATCATATTTCAGCTTTTCTATAGGATTAGCACTATGCAGCGCTTTTCCGTGTGTAGTCAGATGTGGCAAACACCTTTGACAAGGAACTGACTCATGGGCTTTTTGAAGGGTGGATAAAGCTGCCAGGAGCATGAATCACTGCATGCTAACAAAAATCGGAAAAGACATTTATCAGGTCTGAGATGCCTCTTCCTGTCCAGTATGGCCCATAGAGTAAAGAAAAATTACAAATGAGCTTTAATGACTCAATAAATGGCAGTCAGATTGAAAAGAGATTAAACCGAGACAATTAAATTGTATAGGACAACGGCTACATTTGCATGCACAATTTTTGGTTCAATCGAACTGAATTTATTCTGATTGATGAATCTGAATGTAGTGTGTACATGAACGCTAAAAAAAGTGATCGGGTTGATGTGCGCATTTATATCACAAGCTTCAAATCAGAATATATTTTTTTGACATGCTCACACTACACAAATAGTGAAAGTGAAAAGCGAATTTATCTTTGTTTGCACATAATAACCACTCTCCTACACAGTTTCTTTATTTGTTTTTAACAGCAGAATTAATATTTCATCAATTTATGGATATATATACATATAAACTGCTGTGCTGTGATGCTCATATTTATCATGCAAAAAAAAAAACCCTCCCCCTGCCCAAACCAGGTTGCCTGTGGATCAGTATCCAAAACGTTTCTCCAGCTCCACTTCACAGATGCCGAGTGAAAGGTGAGTTTTATACTGACAAGATGTGCATTTATACAACATTTTAAGCAAAAGGAAGAGAGCTCGTTCCGCACGTCATACGACAATTACGTTATTTCTGCGTCATTGCACATGCACAGTCTTTTCAGTTTCGTGGTTCAATCCGATCGATGTTTACATGCACTCTCAATCCTATTCGAAGAGGAACAGACCAGCCCCTTCAATCTAATTGAAATTTCATTCCGATTGAGCTCAATCGGATCGATTAAGGTGTTTACATGAAGGTTTTTCAGTCCGATTGAACCGTCAATCCAAATAAAAATAGATTATTTGGTTGCATGTAAACGTAGCCAGTGAAAAAGAAAACACTTTTAAACATCAATTTAAAAAATGTGCTCTGACTTTTAATGTTGGTGTCATATGTATTTCATAAACTTTTATACCTTACACCTTGGTGTCACATTACATGGCTATTTAGGCTACACTCTGAACTTGTCTTGCTTTATCATAAAAAGGGCAAATTATCCAATATTTTAAGAAACTCTCTGACCTTGACACACAGTCATTAGGGTCTGTGACGGGGCTCTTTTTTTCCTATGTTTCAGCATGTTGGTTGTACCATATGACTTTTATTTGGCAGACAAAAGTTGTTCAAATATTAATGAGCTGTGAATAATTAATAAGCTCTCTCACATGTGTCACCACTAGATCTCAACAACATCTCGAACAGTGCTCACAGTTCCAAAGTCATCTGCAATCAGTAATCAGAGATGTCAAAACAAACTCAAATCTCTCATCCAGTTCTTCTAAGACTGAATTATATGCACTATGCTAGTTAAAGGGATAGTTCACCCCCAAAAAATCTAATTCTTTCATTATTTACTCACCCTTGAGTTGTTCCAAACCTGTATGAGTTTCTGGTTATTGTTGTTCAGCTACTGGTCCCCACTGAGTTTCATAGTATAGAAATTTTTTTACAATGGAAGTCAATTTGGATCAGCAACTGTTTGGTTACCTGCATTCTTCAAAATATCCTCTATTGTATTTAACAGAAAACAAAAGAAAAGATTTAGAACAACTTGAGGGTGAGTAAATAAAGACAGAATTTTAATTTCTGGTCTCTCTCGTGTCCAGGAATATTGGGCTACTTTAATTTGCTGAGTTTAGTATTTTTTGTGCAATGCAATACTCAATACTTCCTTCAAATACGATCATATTGACAATGATGACAGACTGATGTTGTTTTGTTTGATCGACTAAAACAAACTTGCCACACTATGGAAAGTAGAAAAAAATGACAAATTGGACTTGACCACTGCTGTCTTGTTAGACACAGCCTGAACTGTCAATCATTTTTCTACTGACTGTTACAGTGTCAATGCTGGAACTTACACAGAAGGTCAGAAAAAATCTGTAACAGCATAATCGTGTAGAATACAAGAAAAGCTCTTGTTTGCGACATGCAAACACATTCTGACAAGTTTGCTTGTAAGAAGCACATTTACAAATTAACAGGAACAGGCGATTCAGAAATAAGCAATAATTATGTGCCTCTCACATCCTCAGCGGCTTGTGCCGCTCTCTGGGCTTACAGGGACGAGTCATTAGTGTCATCCGAGGTGAGAGAACGCAAACCATCGAGAGCTCCGTCCACACAAATGAATCCAGACGTAAAAATGAATTACAGCTCCATACACACACACACACACAAAAACTGCTTTCTGAAGAGCATGTGAGAAAACAAACAACACTCTGTGAAAATACAAACAACTATTTAACACTGCTAATCAAGCGGTCATCAAAACCATTACTTAAACACATCGTTTAATGAAGGAGAAAGCGTAGGAAGGTTGATTATGATGGTGATGATGCTAATTAAAGCACGTTTCCAGAAAAGAAAAATGCACTGAATTCATCATGTTTGAACAGTAGCTGAATTATTGGTGGTGTATTCAGTTTGTAATGCAATTGTCTCACTAAAAGCTCTGTCAGAGTCAGAGACTGCATATGGTGATTATATGAATGAAAGAAGTCATAAAGCTCTGGTATCGAAGTATAGTTAAAATAATTAATCACATTTTGATAATGTCCTTACAAAGATCAATGCTGCTTGGAATGGAAGTGCCATATTAAACTATTAGTTTACATGCAAGAGCATGGGAAAAAAATGATGTTGACCAATTGTAGTCTGATGGTTTATGGTTTAGAATTTAAAAACTAATTTACAAATACAAAATACACACACACACACACACACATACATACATTTTTTTTTAAGTAGAAAGCATGAAAAACAATAAAACTTCATTTAATTAATAACTTTCAGAATTCACTATTAACATTTTTTTATTACACTGACACTTAGTGTATTGTCAAAATCTTGCACATTATTTGCTAAATTTTTAGCAAAAATAAAAAATAGCATAATTTCATTGAACATTCATTGAATTTAATTTCAGTGTGCTAATAATACAAAAGAGTAAAAAAGTAAGTAGGAAATCAGTAATTCAGATATTTTTATTCAGTTTCCTGCGTGCCTGCCTGTGTGAATGAGCAGATAAGTCTTGTAGAGGCAAAGAAAAGGGATACAAATTTAAGGAAAATTTTAAAAATTTAAGAATAGCCAGCAAACAGACGTCCACCCAATTTCAGCTAGATCCACTCACTCTGATATTTCTGGCCTCGCCAGTGGCGTGTATGTCCAGTTAGCTGGTGGGCAGGAAAAGCATGACTGACCGCTTATATCCACAATTACCGAGACAGACTGTGCTTGGACGAGTGTGCCAAGGCATAAACGCCTCTGAACTTCCCAACCAAAGCACCAGAAAGCAAATTCACACCATCCACAAGTCCACTCCCACTCAGGACCTCAGCCAGGGTGAGAGCAAGAGAAACCGGACCGAATTTATCAAATAGGAGCGTGTTCGTTCTCTTTCACAGCGGCCTTCCAGTCACAGCTGTGAGTCATTGTGCGCAACGCTGCAAAAGAGAAATGGCTTTTTTCTTTGAGCATTTTCTTGGCTCTAACAGCTAGACTCTGTAATTGCAGTAAGTTAGGCTCATTTCTCTGTAACAACACTCAGTCACTGTGTTTAGAGCAGGACATGGCCAGCGCTGGGTACATTTAAATGACTGTAATTAATAATTCTCCAGAGAGTGAGCGAATTCACTTCTAATCACTAAGTTTCTCTGCCAGCCGCTGCCCAGCATCCCACCAAAAATGAGCTTTACCAAAGCGCCAGCTTCAGTCTCACTCTCCATTTTGTAACTCAAGTCCAACTCGATAGTGACACACTGCCTAAAATGGCATTTTTAGAGAGGCCCATACTAACTATCGGCAAACTCCTTATTTAAGAAAGTCCGCTCCCTTGCTGTGTATTGATCACCCACATAGCACCTGCTGGTAGATGCCATAACTACACCATTATGTGGGCAAAAAGCATTTCTCTCTTGATGGGAGTTTTATTTTTCTCAAGCAATATGAAGTATTATGTTTTTATAGTAACATTCTGAAGGGCACTTAAAAGCATCAAATTTAATTTTTTTCCCTATTTACTATCTTTGATGTCACCGCTCAGGTTAGTCGTGAGTAAAGGAATTGGAAGTATACATGAGAGAAAAAAAAGAAGACGGTAGAGATGTTTAATGGGGAAAAGAAAGACAAGAGAAGATGCATATTGTCTTAGCAACCTTACAGCATCAAAAAAGTAAATAAATAATTCATGAAATTTTATGTAAAGTTATGAAAACTTATGTAAATAAATCTGCATAAATGGAAATTAATTAAATATAATTGTTAAAGAAAGATATGTATTTTCATTTACACTTAATATTAATATATATATATATCAATTTAATAAATAATTAAAACACCAATTTAATGATAATTAAATAAATACAATTTTTATTTAAGGTATGTTAGATTATTTATTTATTTATTTATTTATTTTAATTCATTTTTTTATATCTGTCTCTATCTATCTCTGTTACTCTTTCTCTCCAAGTGAACACATAAATATTAAATTAAAAACAAAATATTTAAATATATAAAATGTAACTAATAAATAGATATATATATATTTTTTTTTTAAATGTATAGCTAATATATTAATACCTCTTAAATAATAAAAATTATTTTATTATCTCTGCAGAAAAAAAAGAGCATTAAAAAATTCATAAATGATTCAGCAATTTTTTTTTCTGAATGGTAACCCTGCTGTGTGAGTGTATCCATACCACAAATCAGATAATTTAGGGCTCTTCAGCCTATCTATGAATATACATAACCTAAATCTAGACAGACAGACAGACAAAATAATTTTGGATCCCGAAACTAACTGCACAAAAACAGGAAACTTCTCTAAAATGGACAAGAATTCCTCATCCATGAATATCAATAATAATCACTTTGTGGAAACACATATACTATGAATATTAAGAAAGATAAAAGAAGAGAGAACCACTAAAAATGCACTGATCAAATCCAGATCCACGCTGTAAACTAGTCAACCTCGTCCTTCCATTTTGTTTCAGAGCAAGAAAGTCCTAGTGAGGCGTAAATTTAAACCAAAGTCAAAACCTTCCTCTCCATGATCTCTTACTCCTGCTAGCAGAGGCCTGGCAATTGCTAAAATGATATAGTTATTTTGGCGAAGGAACCAGTCCCTTAGCTATAAATGTACACACAAAGGGAGAGGGAGCAAAAGAGTTACCCAGTCCTCTGAAGGGGTATGCTAAACAGGAAGCTTGCTAAGTCCCCAGCATTCGTTAGCTTTGCCTTTGTGGCCCATCTTTCCCCACACCCCAAACACAAACACACACAAGGACACACACATCAGTAATACTCCAGCACCATATGCAGAAAGAAAGCTGGCGAAGGAAGCATGAATAATTTATAGAGGCCTGTCTTTAAGAATTAAAGCATGCAAGCTGAAAGCCCCAAATTGTATCACGTTAAACAGAGACGAGACATAGGGCGAGGGGTAAAGCCGGCCCACAAGGAGAGCCGGTTTTGGGGGGAGGGGCGGAGCTTCTCTCTCTGGAGGGTCTCGAGCACCATGGCTGTCTGGAGTGTGACAGCACGCAGACTGAACAGGACCTCCGAAACTAGGATGACTTGCTTTTTTTAGTTTGTCCTCATCCAAACCCACCATCCCTCGTTTTCTCGTTCCGTATCTGGCAGCTTCAGGAGAGCACATTTGTCTGGCTTCTCTGTGGGCCGTGTTCATCCTATCTTTTCTACTTCATTTGGGAGCTACGAACGGCCCATAAAAACAAACGAAACAACTGACCTAAATCACAGCAGTATCCCGCATGCTCAGCTCCACAGATTATATCAGAGCCTCCATTTTAAAAAAAATGGACGCATGGGGGATAGAGGCAAAAAAAAAAATAAATAAAAAAAAATCATTGAAATTTAAAGAAGAACTTCGAAAGTAAATTTTGCCTGTTAAAATTTAAGGCAAGACACACCAGGTGAATGGAGTACAAAAAATTTTTCCCAAGCTGATTTTTTTTGTATTACGAGTTTTCTGTGATGTTATATTTAAATATGCAAATGAGGAACTGTCTAATTAAACATGTGCTAATTTGCATACATTTCCTGAACAAAATTCTGAACACATGATTATACCAGATTGAAGATTCTTGTTTCATTTCAGAGTTATATATTGACATATTAGAGCTAAAGGTTTTTTTTTTTTTTTTACAGAAGGGTAAGAATTTTTTGTATCAAATCTGAAAATACAGCCAGAAAAATTAATCAATAAATAAGACAGGGAGGAATAAAATGTTTATAAAATCAGGTAAATTATATATGAGCAAATCCTTCTGAAAATACCTTCAGAATGTGGTTAAGAATAAAACTGTTTGGTGTAAATGCTGCTGAAGTAGAAATTTCGTTCAACTACAGTTTCAAACAATATATTATGAAATTCCAAATAGCCCAAAATCTCAAAACTGGTCAATGTTTTTGCCTAAAACTTCTTACCTTAAGGTTCTATTACTCAGTCTGAAGTCAAGCTAGTGATTCGATCCACAAGAGATACCCACATCAGGGTAAAAAACTCTACCACAAATCATCATGATGGATGTGTCCGAAACCAGCTGGGAATCAAGGCTTCTTGAACTGAACATGGTTTCTCATGATTTTTAAATCTTTTTATATAATTTTGAAGAAGTTTCCATTTAAACTGTCTATTTTGTCTCTAGAGTACATGATATTGATTGTATTATGAACAATTAATCTCATGCATCCATTTTAGTTTTTGCCTAATAATTCACAATCAAAACATAAACTCTTGGTGAAATGACAGACTTTTCTCTGGTGATGTGAACTCACAAGCCACTTTCTCACATGCTTGCATTCAGATCTACCTCCATCCAATCAACAACCAATGGAAAAACCCAAACCTGTCCCACTCAGAAACAACTACTTCAGTTTTATTATGATGTGAGTGTACACATCTCAATCATCATTATAGTAAAAAAAAAAAGTTTTCAAATCTGTTGAATGATCTTCTGTTGAACTCAAAAGAAGATATTTTGAAGAACATTAGTAACCGAGCAGTTGATGGCCACCATTCACTTCCACAGAAAAAAAAAATACTGTTTGGTTTAACACATTCTTTAAAATATCTTCCATTGTGTTCAAAAGAAGAAAGAAACTCGGAACAACATGAGAGTGAACATTTTTGGGTGAACTGTCCCTATAAGTCTTCGGCTGACTGGACAGCAAGGCAGCTACCATCGGTTTCGAACTAATCCATCGTCTTCCTTGGAGGAAACAAAGCAGAGCATTCTGGGTATACACAAAGCGTATTGGGAATCTGGCCCATTAATAAAAGCAGAGGCCAATCAGCGCCGCCGCCCGGGAAGTCTTTACATGTGTCTGGGTGTTTGTGTGAGCACGCATGATATATGTGACGTCCCCAAATGTGTGTGATCAAGCAGCTGGGGTACAGACAGAGAGAGGACAAAAAGTAAAACTCTGTATGTGCGTGTTTCCAGCCGCATATTGTGTTAGTGTAACTGAGTGTATAATGTGCGTCAGCCTCGGAGCAGAACTGCTCGTCAGTAATGTGTGTGTACGGGAGAGAGAAAGGTGAACGCTCAGATAGGGTGCCTGATTATGTATGCATTGAATAAAAACTATTTCTCTAGCCAGCAGGCCTTCCAGCTCCACCCAAATACTACGGAGGAGACGAGAGGAGCCATTTGAAATGGCCCTCAGGATACGCATCATCCTGCGCAGTGAATGACAGAGGAGGCCACTCCGACCGCTTCCCCGATCGCTATCCCTAAAAAAACACTTTTCCGCACAGTAAGACATTCCGGCCTGCCCTCGGGGGCGAATGGAGACACACAGGTCTGACAGCGCTTCGGCAGAGGGCAGGACATCTCAGCTGTCCATTAATGTTTCTTAGAAAGAAACATTTCTTGTAGCAGACAGTGTGAAGGAGAAAAACAAGGGGAGAGGATGAAGAGAAATTGATTACAATATTTCTGCTTTTGACAGCGATCAAACTGACACAAATCCACAAGAGCAAATTCATTCCAGTTCATCACTCCGATATGCCACAGTTCAGTTCTAGAAACGCTAAACACGATGATCTAATGCGTTACGATCCCATCAGGCCTACTGACAGCTCTTTTGGTCGTGAAGAGGTTTGCTGCCACAGTGCTGGTCTTGGTGTCAAGTTCGGCCCAATTCCACATGTTTGGAACACTGGCTTTTTAAAGCTGTAGCTGGTTATATAAAATGTATGTCACTGTATTTTTTTCTGTAAGACCTGACATAAATTTTTACATGTCAGTAACATAAAAAAAAAACATACCGTTGGCTGAACGTCTGGTGCGTATGGCACACAAAAGTGGAAACACTTCAGGAGTTTCAAAGTCGTCATCGGATTGGTTGAATTATAAAAGATTTCTGGGAGACATTGTGTGTCGTGTTCTTTAACGTTCTGCCTGGTAACAAAGATACCATGGCACCAAAACCCTCACGAAAAAAAGAAAGCCGTCGTGTTTACAACTGTGATGCCAAGCGCTTATCAGTGTCAACTAAATCCTGGATTCACAAAAGTATGTAATTTTGCGGCATAGAATCTTTAAAATACATCTGAGAATTTTACACACCGCTCTGTTATTGTGGAGACATTTCCACACCCCAAAATATGATACTGAAACTAAACGAATTATGATTGGTTGTTTGACATGTCAGTCAAACGGCCTCATGGTCGGGCCTTGGCCAATGAAAGCTGCCATGGATTCCAGACCTTCAGCCGTCTCTCTGGATAACATCATCACCACATTAGCAACAACACTGCCGACTAGCTAATGTTAAAAATTGACAAATTCTGTGCCAAATTATGACATAGTTGTTGCCAGTCAGCTGATTCCATTTACCAATTAATAAGGACAATAATAAAAGTCAAAATTGGTTAATATATATATAAATAGTACAGTTATTCAATAAATTCCAAAAAAAAAAGAAATATAATAATAATAATAATCACAAATTAAATGATAGGATTAGATGGTAAAAGTCACAAACACACACACAAAAACGGTTCTCTTATTTTTATTTGGCAAAAAATACAGTAAAAAACAAAACAAAACAACCCCCCCCCCCCCAATTTTGTGAAATACTGTATAGGTTATTTTATATAAGTTTTTAATATACTTCTAAATGTAATTGATTTAATTTTTCAATTTTTAGCATCATTACTCCAGTCTCACGTAATCCTTCATCTACAGTAACATTTCTTATTATTATTATTAAAGTTGAAAACAGTTCAGTGCTGTTTAATATTTTTGTGGAAAATATTCTTTGATGAATAACAACAAGAACAACATTTATTTGAAATAGGGATGTTTTTGTTTATAAATGCTTATTTTGCTGAATAAAAATATAATTTTTTTGTTTGTTCACCTGATGTTGCTTTTTTAGAAAGTCTTCAATTCAAGCACTGAGACTATGATATAAAGAAACTATAATCAGGATTTAATCTCTCTATCTCCCTGAGTTTTCACACTGTGCAGATAAATTATTTTGAATTACTTTGTGGTTTGGGCTAAGAAAGGTTACAGAAGATGCTGTAGATGCTCAAATTCCTCCTCCAAGAAAGTAAGCACACCCTCTAGTATGAGTGGACTGAGGATGAGCGCTTTAAAGGGAACTACAGCGTATGGAGAAGCGAGTGTAATCCCGTAATCCTGACCTGTGTAGATAGATCAACATTTGCCCCAGGAAGATGTCTGAATGCTGAACACCTATGAGAGAAGACTCTATATCCTTTTATACCATATCTATCTCATCTCAGACTAAGGAAGGACACAGTCACTTCTGCAAGGAAAACAAGGGAAGACGTTATTGTCCTGCAGTGTATCGCTAGCTGATTGCCAACTTACTAGGCTAGTCTGCAATAGAAAATCAACCTGAAAAGATTAACTATAGTTACCATTACCACCCCAGCATGAAGGACCAGTATTACTGGTTAATAGCATGGTGTTCCACTAAGCTTTTTGACTATCTTAACCAGCTAGACTCCACTGGTCATCCAGCTTTCACAAAAATAAATAAATAAATAACTACCCAGCATGCACTAGTCTAGACCAGAAAGTACATGAACTTTACTTCATCAACACATTTTTTTGTATGCACTTAAAATGTTTTTTTTCATGACATTAAATACATATATATAGTACGTACACACACGTATATAATCACAAACATATATAAACACACACACATATATATTAAATTAAATTAAATTAAATTTATGCATTTAGCAGACGCTTTTATCCAAAGTGACTTACAGTGCATTCAGGCTATCAATTTTTACCTATCATGTGTATCATGTGTTTATCTATATATATATATATATATATATATATATATATATATATATATATATATATATATATATAGTTTTTTCTCATATTGCGCACTCATATTTCCCATTGACCCATGAATGTTGGTCTTGGGAGGAACAATAAAAGCCTGAGCGAAGAAAGTTCATCCAAGTGGATGAAAATTACTGTTTAATGCAGAAAGACATCACCTTTAACAGCATCGAGCTCAAGTGATGCTCAATTTTCTGAAGAATGAGCTCAAATGATGTGTCGAATAGCTTGCGCATTTATGTAAGGCACATTTATGACTAATAAATTTATGATGGATGAACATTTCAACTGAGATGAAAACAAAGCTCATGCGCCATCACTCAATTTGCATCTGCGGACATCGCTGCGTAACCGGAGACTTCCGTGAGTGAGCACTTCAGGCCAAATTGAAGGCGTTTTATGCGCAATTCAATTTGGTTGAGTGACGCAACTTTGCAGATGGACGCAAATCGCTGATTTATAGCCATGCTCTAAGAGGTGAGGTTTAGCTTTGAGTGCATAAAAAACAGAGAGAGGAAATGGGAGAGGGCGAAAGAAGGGGCTTCAGCTGTCTATGGCAAACCTGCTCCCCGTTCCGCCCCAATCCCGTCTTCAAGGCAGCCATGGGGAAATCGCCATGGCAACTCCCACCTGGGAGCACTTGTTAACATGAAAGTTGGAGAGGAGACGGAGAGGCTGCTGTTTAAATGGAACGGCTGCAGGCTCTGTGTGTCTCAACAGGTTGAAGGGAAGATACAGACGCCAAACAGGAAAGGACTCGAGTGTCCATCCACCACCCAAGTGCTCACGCGGCTCCCGCTCTCAAAGGAAATCGGCCCCAAGGACGAGGCGCACAGGAAGCCTGCGGGGTCGGGAACGCTTTTGCATCCATCATTGCAAAACAAGAGCTGTCCAAGTCAAAGCCTGAATACAAATGGCCCAGATCTCTGTTGAAAATCATCTAAGGCACATCATTTTAAAAAAGCCTGATGGTTCAGGGTGAAACCGAACGGTTTAAGTGATGACGAAGATGAGAGAGATTTTCAATTTCGGTCAGTAACGTGGAGATCATTATTTTTCTTTGATGATACCATAATAGAGTTGGCCGGGATATATATTCAGAGCATTCTGAAATAGAACCACATTAGCTCTAAGACACCTTTCCATCTCTCAAATCTTACTCATTTGTCCAGACCACAGTCCGGGAGGGGCTGCGGACCCCACGTCCCAGAGGGCGATTCATCTACCTCATCACTCGATATCAATTTCAGGGAATGAAAGTTAAGTAACGGGACTAGGAGCGAAGCTTTCTGATGTGGACCCCTGATTGCTATTTCCAAGACAAAGCTTTCCAGAGGAGCCAGAGGAGCTGACGGAAAGCCGGGCGTGAGGGGTTATCCGAAAGGTGACTCGTGTCTTTCAACTACCACAATTTATGCTGGAAAAGACTGACAGGAGAGACAGTTAGCATTGATGTTCGGTTATTCTATATGCTTTATTTTTTTAACGCTATCAATCTGGTGCCATGAGTGAATGAAAGGCACAGGTATCGGCACTGAGGCCCTCTCGGATTCCATCCGAACCGCAGGCTCCGGGACGGGAAGAATGGGTTTTATGTACCGAGTACTTCACAAAGTCAATTTGATTCGCTCTTCCTGCTTTTAAACCAGCGGTGACTTTGAAGTGCTGCTGACAGAATAACATGTCCGGGGCTGTTTTAAATTTTCAACACAGCTCCTCTTTGAGCCAGAACTGTCGGGCCTGCTGCCCACCCTCATTTTGTCGGACCCCGATTCGGATTCTCCTCCAGCTTTGAGTGTTAATTCTGTGAGCGCGGCACAGGAGGACGTGGACAGGCCTGGGGAGGACAGGCCCTGAGGCTGGATGACAGGTTACTGTTATTCTAAAAGCATAGGCTGTTTCTTACACTACTACACATCTAAGGTGATGTAACGGGTTCGAAATCCATGACAGGCGTTGGTGTAAAAAAATAAGGAAGGAGAAAACGAACAGGTCAATGACAACTAGGAGTATCCATGATTAAAAAAAAAGGATAAAAGTTATATTTTGATTTTGTAACAAAGTAAAAGTAATTCTTGATGTCCCTCATACTTTGAAAAAATGTTTAAAATATTATTTTGGGTAATAAAAAAACCTGATTATTATTATAATTAATATTATTATGTATTTGAGATGTACATTTTATAATCGTACGGCCTTAACTAAGATATTTTAAGAGATCATAAAAATAAATAAATATTAATTTATCTATAATATATGAAATTATAGCTAAATTCATATGTATTTCTTTTGTAAATAATATAAATTACGAAAAAAATATATAAATTATATATACAAAGAAAAACAAATAAATTGTGAAAACTCCATTTTGCATCTTCAAACACTTTATAAACAGACATTAATAGAAAAGAAACAGTTTTATGTTAGAGCCATGAAAATTAATGAAGAATCAAAAAAGGGCCATTTGTATTTTTGTGGGGGGGGGAAACGCAATGTATTTACAACGAACGCTCATGTGGACTATAATCATTCATCAAAACAAATCTTAATCTTCAGCATTGCACTGCACCGCAGCAGAGAGTGATTAAATAATGCATCCTCTTAAATAATGAACAGATTTCAGCCGGTCTAGTAGTAAAGATACATGCACTACCCTCTAATGAGCTTTCTTCTACATTAAACGCAGCGCTTACAAACATCTCAACCTGTGTGGTGCCAAATCACTGCTCAGAAAGTTTACAATAAACATGCACTCCTAAACACCGATGTAAATTTTAATTACAGAACCAGCAGTGCAGTAACACATAAAATGCTTGATAGCTTTCCAAGGGTATGTGGCGTTCTGCCTCCTGCTAACAATGACAGAAACGACAGACATACGATGCAAGTATATATAGTAACAGAGTAATTAATGTTTCGATGGGTGCCAGTTTGTTTATAACAGTCGTAGAGGAAAGTCATGACATCACAAAAAGTCTTAGCTCATGAATATTAATTAATTAATCATTTTGAATTTGTTTATGCATGTATTAATCAACAGATCAGATCTGTAATAGAGTGTTTGCTAACTTTCAATCCAAAACTAAAATGAAAACATTGAGTTTATTTGCTAATATATGTGCTAACTTTCAGTGCTGGGGACAAAATCTAGCCACGGACAATTTATTCCACAAACAAACAAAAGCTAGGCCGCTAAGTAGCTAATACATATTAAATTCTGCAATAAAAAAGCGTTAGCACTCACTGGCGTTAATAAAATATGAAGAGGGAAATTCAGCTCTGCTAATATATAGTTACAGCATGACATACATCAACATAGCTTCTGTAAATTGAACATGGACATTAAATTCCAGCTAAATGAGGAGTTAGCCCAGCTAGCAGCTTCAAAATGTGTTCCTTGTTTCTGTGAGACTGAATTTATCAAACAGCCCAATGTATAATCGTTCCAACACAAAACAGCAAAAGTAAAAGTGTCCATTTTAATAGTTTCAGCCTTTGCAGTTTATTGAAGTGTCTTGTGGCAATTAAATCCTGAGCTCAAACAGCCGAGCCATGCAATGTGTGGGAGCCCCTTTAATTAACGGCAGGGAAAATTAGTCTCAAATGTGCAGCATGTTCAATTGCTTCTGCTCGCTTAGTTCAATGAGCAATGGACTGAGATCAGGTGGGTTTATTTGCTCTCAGGGCCGGGGCTCTGTAGAAAATACAAGCAAACACTTGAGTCAGCTTTTCCAACATTAAAATATGTTAGCCACACGGGTGCTTACTTTGGAAGCCATTTTTGTTTAAAAAAAACACAGAGGGACAGCTTTAACTAACAAGGCCAAGTCCTGCGTATCTGTGTGGGAAATAAAACATCCAGAGTTTTCGCAATTACTTTATTAAGTAATGAATTTACGTGGTATACGCATGGGCCGTCCATGTATCCACATTTATCACTGTCCATTCACAGAGGTCCCTTGTGAAACTGATCTAGAATTGAAAAACAATGTAAAGAAGGGCAGTTTGTTAATAAGAAATTAAACTAATATGCCTTTCATCATTTTACATGCAGATCGCCCCAAACACTCAATATGACTTGTCATCACATTCGATATACTGTTGAAAATAATATGACTGAAGTGCACCAACAAGGAAATACTACACAATGGACAACTTACTTTTTGGTAGATGTTAATGTTAAACTGTTGTTACCAGTATTATGCATGCACCGTGCCATTTTTTATGCATGGGTAATAACAGAATAGCTTTACTAAGCTATAGTTTTAGTTTTCATGAGCAACATTAACGATACACAAAAGTAATGGGATTTCCGTATTCAGCATGTCAAACTTGTTTCACGGTGCTATTCAGTCTTTACTCTTTTTGCTTCAAATTTTCCTCTGTTACTTGCCATTTCTTTGTATTTTTTTGTGTGTGTGAAAATTACTAGCCATTTCAGAAAATTTCCATCAAAACAAATCCTACACCATTTTTTTTATAAAAACTCTTATATGATCGGCTGGTTTTACAACTAAAGTTATAACTTTTTTTGAGGTCCAGGTTAGTGCACTTTGCAGTCAACTATCTAGATAAAAAGAACTGTAAATAACTTTGTTTTTTTAGCAGAACCATTATTTTTATGATTTATTTTTTCAAACAGGTCTACTATTATAATCTATTTCAGAAACCTGCCTCCGTTATAAAAAACTGCAGATTGTCACTGTAAATGACAGTCTCTTCTTCTCTGAGTGGGCAGTTCTTGGGTAGAATAAGCTGCGTTGTGGAACAGATTTAATGCCATTAGTCAAACATCTGGCTGGATATGACTAAAGAGGGAAGAACACCTCTCTAAAGTCTCAGTTATAAACTCCCCATTCAGGAATTTTTTCCTGGACATGACTAAAGATCCAAGCACAAATTCTACGTACATCCAGTTTCACAGAAGGGTATCCAACATCGTCTGCACTTTCGTGATTGATTCCAAGTTCAAAACCGCAATTTCCCCAGCATGAAGCACACTTCTTGGGGAGAATGGTCTATGAGTGCGCTTCCAAACTTTCATGAGTTTGTAACATTAACATTAAATCAGAGAGCAAACTGAACCTCTGCCCCAAACCGCAAAAAGAGCATAATAACCTTCTAGCTGAGCAAATATCTCGCTCTCTCCACTCCATCTCCTCCTCCTCCTGGTCGGATCATCCCCCAATCCATCCTGCCTTCTCCTCCCACAATGCTGACAAGCAGGCCCATTGGATTTATTTATTTATTTGTGTCCCCTCCTCACCAAACCTCCTCCCAAAACCTTTCCACCGCCTTTCATTTCCACTCCAAACGCTGAAGCCAGTGAACCATTTCCATAATCTCCATTAAACACTTCAAATGGGCCCTTTAAGAGCGCTCTCATTTGCATAATCCCATTAACTCTCCTGTTATTGCTCTGCCTTTACCATCGTCCTCTGCCCCGCTCATATGGCCGCCCCAAAAAATGAAGAAAAGAAAGGAAGAACTAGGTGGGTTTAAGCCAAGGTGAAAAGAAATCAGAGGAGATGGATTCTTGCACATGAAATAGTTTCGTAAACAGAGGATTGTGGTAGTATTAGGCAGTGATTAAGCATTTACTGTGGACCTATAGGCCAGTCAAGGTGGGATTTTTAGTTAATGACTTACAACAAACAGCATTACTCTGTACAGTGTTCAACAAAGCAGAGGGGTGAAATTGAACTTGATGCTAAAACCATTTTTCATGAGGAAACTCAATAGGAATCAATCAGTTTATTGGCTATTAAGGCACTCAGCTAAATTTTACAACACAAACATTTTGTAAATTAATAAATGGGGAATTTTTAACATATTAAAACATCAAATTATATGAAGGCATTTGTTAAATAGCATTTAAACCACAAGTGCTTTGAAAGACCTTAAAAAAAATTAAGCATTTGTATTAATTAACGAGCTATAAGAAAACAAATTATAATCTTACCATTTTAGAACTTGAATCACTAAAACTTCATTATCAGAAAACTGACTGAAATATCAGACAGCAAATGTGTCTTTAAATAATTCTTGAAAAACACACACATTACAAAATCTTATACATGCACCCACATCCAGTCCTGCACACAGCTGTGATTTTCCTGAGAAAATACCAAATGCAGGCCGTGATACATGAGAAAATATGTTCTCTGCCAGGATATTTGCTATCAGAAATAGGTACGACAGTAAAGTTAGAGGCCAAAAGTGGTACAGTATATGGGAGTTCTGACCTAGTGCAGGAGTAAGGGCCATATTGTTTTTTTGGGGGGTTTTTTTACCCCCATTTGGCCTCAAAAGCAAGCTGTTCTTTTTTTGTAATGAAGACTCCCTCCAAGTGCTACTGTGAGCAACAGAGAAACCCCCAAAAGAGAGGAACCATGGTCCCGGGCTGATGACTACCTGTGTAATGCATTTCGACAAATTCAGTGCTAGCCTTGGGTTACAGTGGTGGGAATTCACACCAGCAAAGTCCTGAGTGATTTCTGGCCAAGGGTAAACACAGAGTGACTGAAAGCTCTGAGCTGTAATATCATGTTTCAGATTCCCAACACCCTCCTCCACCGAAAAGAGCTTGAAGGATGTGGGGCCCTGTTTAAATGATACATTGTAAATACACGTGTTTACTGTAAGCAACACTTATCAATCACTGGCATGTGGTTCTGTATCTTACAGTGTAATGGTTTTAATGTACCAGGAGGCCGGAGGCTGCAATGAACCAGTTCTTTTTGATCAGGGAAGCATGTCTTTAAAAGTGCCATTACATAAATGCACGGCATAATTCATTCCATTTCTTTCTTCTTGGATCCAAATAGCTCGAACCAGTGTGTAACTAGGTCTCATTTCCTGCGGGTAGGGTAAGATATGAACAACAGTTATTCTTTGGATTTAAATGATTTATGAAAAGGCTACATGCAGCGATCTGAAGTCATCCATAATGAACAGTCTTCGTGTACTAAAAATGCTTCCATTTCATGAGTACATGCTATATTACTTGACAGAAATTAAACAATGTATATCAAATCACAGGCCAGCAAAAGACAATAAAGAGAGCGTTGTTTGTTTTTCATTAGAGAGGAGTCTTTTTCTGGAGTGCGGTAATATCATAACATGGAGTTTGCAGAGGGGTCACTGTGTTCCCAGATATGAGCTTTTGTCTAAGGCTACATTTACACGACAACGATGTAGTCAAAAATCAAAAGTTTTTCCCTTGCATTTTAAAAAGTTTCACGCATACATGACAACGTTTTCAAACCAATTTCCACGAAAACGGCCAAAAATGCTGTATTTACGCATGCCAGGCCAGTAGTTGGCACTGTGACCTAAGGAAGTGGCCATCATATGTTATATATGATGCGTGTCCGCTGTTGGTTTTAATATTGGTGAAGTAAATCCACACTTTGCGGAAGAAGCGTTAGCAAACTCTTGAGCAGCAACAACAGTACCATGTACTCCGCCATTGTTGTCTATGTTTGTTCACGCTTGCCTTTAAAACCGACACGTACTGTGCATGTCTACATACCTAACACGTACTACACATGTGCAATGACATCACCGTGTTCAAAGATTTCCGTATTGGGTGTTTACATGGAAAAGATAACTGTGGCTTTTTCAAAAACGTGCACTTTGAAACCCGTTTTCAAAAATATGTGTTTTCAGTCCCCAAATGCCGGTGTCATGTAAACGAACAGGCAAAACGCATTAAAAGTTTCCCGTTTTTGGCTGAAAACATTGTCGTGTAAACGACCCCTTAGTAACCAATAATCAAAGCATTCGTTTTGTGTGTTCTGGTCCAAACTGTAGTCAAAAGTTCACAAACATACAAAAAGTGTCCCTTGCACAGATGGCTCAAGGGGATTTTTGTCCACCAATCCAAACAAAAACCTGTATAATTTCTTATCACTGCTGATTTTAGACAATGAAGAAGCAACAGAATACATTTCTATACAGCACCAAAATTCCTGCAAAAACTTCTAGTCTATATGTTTAGTGGAGAAAACTTTGCAAAAACATGTTCAACAAAGCGAAGAATACTGAATTTTCACCTGCCACCAGTGTTGGGAAGGTTACTTTGCATATGTAGTAGATTACAGATTACAAGTTAAACAATTTAAAATGTATTAAGTAGTGTAACAATTTCAATTACCTTATTAAAGTCGTGGAATTGATTACATCTGATTACTTTTCTAAATTTCTTATGTTTTTAACTGCTAAACATTTTCAAACATTTAAACCAGGCATGATTAACCTTATAGTTGTACTCAACACTTGAATTAAGATTCTAATCATTTAAGTTTAAAGCACAACCACCACAAAATAAGATTTCAGCACCTCTTTTTACTATGAGATCTTTCTGAAGCTTAATACAGATTAAAAATCATAACAAGGACAATGACAGGAAACACTGGCATATAACAAAGAAAAAGCTAATCTTACAGGGATCATTTGATGTTGCTAAAAATAAAATTTTGTGTATTTGGTGTAAGGAGATATGTTTAAAAGAGCAGTCAATTCAATTTATGAAAGAAGTCAATTAAATCTCTATGTGGGTGAGGCTGGGTGGATGAAAAAATCTGATGTAACCTGTTACATGTAACTAGTTACTTCCCAACACTGCTGGCCACATAATCAAGCCAGAATATTTAATAAATAAACATCCAAGGGGGAGACAAATAGACAGGCGTTCAATTTGTTCTGCGAAGCTTTTGTTCCAAATTCATTCTGGAGGCACAACAAGGCCATCAGTCACCCTGCTCTCCATTTCTCTGCATCAGCCATTAAAAACTCTGCCAACCAAAGTAAAACCAGAAAAACTCAAGAGAGTTTTCTAACTCTCATGGGTGTCTTGAGTTTTCTGTCAGATATCAGACAAGCAAAAGCCAGTGTTTAACATTTGCCATAACTCAGTGTGGCGATGTGATTGTGACTGGAATGATACCCTGAGGCCATTCCACAGTGAAAGTGTCGACCACTGTCCAGGGCTCTTGAGTGGAGGACGGAGTGGGTGTTGGGTAAAGGGCCCCCTGAGAGGCAGGGATTAAGGGCAGCATTAACAAGCCTGGTGCTCTGTGCCACCGCGACCCAAGCCTGTACTGCAGAGGCCAGCATTCTGCAAAGTGCAAACACCGGCAAAGCCAGCAATGAGTTTCATAGTGGCTAAAGAGGCAATATATCGTAATATAAAACTAGTCGTTTGTAAAAGAGCAATAATCCCTCTGCTTTGTTCCCCTGAGTGCCTCCGGATTTAATAAAGTTTGTCTAATGGATAAAATATGTCTCTTTTCATTTTCAACAAAGTAAACATATTGAAAAACAGCCTGTAGTACAGCAATACCTCTGTCCTGAACCAAACGGTAAATACGTATTAGCCTTTTACAGGTACCGTGATGTCTTAAAGTACAGTTTCCTTTTTCAAGCCAAACAGACTCTATTCAAGTGTCATTTAAATAACAATTGAAAGTCTAGTCTTCTATATTGGTCAGCTTAGATGCAGGCCGGTTTGAGCCACTGGCTTTTGAAGTTATCTGAGTAGTCCTCAATGCATTTTACTGATGCCATCCCTTCTCTGGCACACAAAGCCCATCTCAAACCCATAGTCTGTTGAAGCTGATCAGTCATGCAGACTGGTTCAACTAACAAGGGTTGATTTCCTCCGAAAAGGCCTTGAACAAAGCGCCTTTAGCCCCCCATCATCTCCGCAGTCCTGAGAGTTGTCTCAACTTTAATTATAGGTTCGATGGGCGTAGTGCAGTAGACGCGGGGGCCCTCGTACCGGTCGGCCCCACGGACGCACCTTCTATGGGAACTCCGGTTAATTGCAGCAGCCAAACTCTGACGGAGGAAGGAGAGAAGGAGGGGGCTGCTGTTCCTAGACCTTCGAAATCCCTTTTGTAAAAGCTAATGTGGCAGAAAAGACCCTTGCAGCGGAGTCTCTCTCTGCCGATTTAATCCCTGTGTATGGAGTGAGCTCCTCAATAAAGGGCTCAGTGGCCCGGTGCTTCCGAGGATTTCCTAATTGCCCATTCTGCAGACAGATTAAAACGGCCTCGGCCAGCACCTACTAGCACTTAGAAAGGGAGACTCGAAGGGATCAAACCAGAATGAGCCTGACACTCTTCCGAAGGCATCAAACGCGTCCACTCTCTGGGCGCAAACCCTCGGATCTTGAGGCTGAAGTTTTGGATCTCCAGATGTCACAGAGAGGTTACTGAAAGATCAACTCTCTCACCTTTCCAGTCCTCTGGATGTTTAGATCACTCAACGCACTGTGAGTCACCGCTCGACTCTTAGTCTCCCTCCAGGCGGGCAGTTCAGTGCCCTGAAACTTCCCCCCACATCCAGGCAAGGTCCCAAATGCTCTTTCTTTTTAGACCATCAAATGCAGGCCCACCGAGATCACATCTTGAAAAGTCCTTAGCATTAGGCGTGGTTATGAACCATGCTAATGACCCATGAAATTCCCTCTTTCCTCGACCCAAGCAGAAGCAGCAGCATAAGGCAGTGGCTTTTCAAAAGCACTAAGTGTTCCGCTGCCTAGTGAGCAAACGGCTACTTTGACCACTGGCTACAGGTTTTAAAAAAAAAAAGAGAGAGTCCTGTGACCATTACATGAGGTAAAAAGACATTTTCGCAGAGCGCCTGGTAATGGAGTGTATTATACTATGTGTGTGATTTTTTTTTTCATGCTAGCTGTCGAGAATTGATCTGGATAGCATATGGGAATGGCAAATGTCATTTTCTTAGTGTGTCCGAATGGTAGGCTCTCTAAAGGAGAGGAAAAAGTTAATCCTGCTGACCGTGATGTGTTGACATGCAGAGCCGCTGAAGACCAACAGCCAGACATGTGGAATAAATGAAGGACAAAGAGATGAGCTAATGATGCAGTAAGGAAGCAGAAAACAGAGCAGGATAGATGCCATCTATGCACACTGCTCTTCCAAATCTAGTTAGCATTTTAAGGCGTCCCAGGCTGCCTCTTTTTTGATGGGCTCTCAGACAGAATTGCATGTATTCTGCACCAGAATGCATTGCCATGAGCTCAGTGAAATTAATATATGATTTCTTCTTTAACTGCATAAATTATAATATTCAATCATTTAGTATCGAAAAGAAAAAACTTTTAAATAGTCCCTACTCTATTTAAAACATACTGTATACACTATCATTTAAAAGGTTTGGTCAGTACAATTTTGATTTTGGAAAGAAATTAATACTTTTATTCAGCAAGTATGCATTAAATTGGTCAAAATTGACAGTACAGACTTTCACATTTTTTTACAAAACATTTCTATTTCAAATAAATGCTGTTCTTCTAAATTTTCTATTCATTAAAGAATAATAATAAAAAAAAAATAAAGATATATATATATATATATATATATATATAAAACAAAGTTTCCACACAAATTTTAAGCAGCACAACTGTTTTCAACATTGATACCAATAAGAAATGTTTCTTAAGCAGCAAATCAGCATATTAGAATGATGTCTGAAGGATCATATGATAATATGGATTGGCGTAATGATGCTGAAAATTCAGCTTTGAAACACTGTAAAATAACTCTATTTTAATATATTTTAGATTGTTATTTCACAATATTAAGGTATAGTTCACCCAAAAATGAAAATCATTAATTACTCACCCTCATATCGTTCCAAACCCGTAAGACGTTCATTCAACTTTGGAACACAAATTAAGATATTTTTGATAAAATCCAAGATCTCTCAGACACTGCATAGACTAGTCAACTTCAGTGCTCTGCCATGACGCTTAAAGCTTGACGCTGACTATCACTGGGCCTATAGAGGGCGTAACAGGATAAGAAATCTCTGAAGGACTTTCACATTTACACTCTGTTTCCAAACAGATAAAACGAAATATAAATGCATACTCTTAAAGCGCTCCACAAACCGTGTGATTATATAATATTACGGGATGCTCGAAATTGAACGGGACAATGCATGGTTTAAAAAGCTTATTGTACAGGTAAGTTAATCGCCGTTCTAATCTAATGTGCTGCTGCACTGTAACGCACACACATAGGCTACAGATACTAGCTTGTACATCATGCGCAGATCACCACACACAGAATCATTCAGTGCGGAAATGTATTGTCATCACTGTTCTGTGTTTTCCCAATAAAATAGCTTAGAAACTGAAAAGTTCAAGCATATGGGGGGAAGTCGTGGCCTGGTGGTTAGAGAATCGGACTCCCAATCGAAGGGTTGTGGGTTCGAGTCCCGGGCCGGCAGGAATTGTGGGTGGGGGGAGTGCATGTACAGTTCTCTCACCACCCTCAATACCACGACTGAGGTGCCCTTGAGCAAGGCACCGAACCCCCAACTGCTCCCCGGGCGCCGCAGCATAAATGGCTGCCCACTGCTCCGGGTGTGTGTTCACAGTGTGTGTGTGTGTTCACTGCTCTGTGTGTGTGCACTTCGGATGGGTTAAATGCAGAGCACAAATTCTGAGTATGGGTCACCATACTTGGCCGAATGTCACTTCACTCACTTATATTTTTTAATAACTAAATCCCACAGCTTCACCCCTAGTAGAGAGAGACGCTGCCAGGTAGAATTAGTTCACACCCGCAATCGCTCTCACTAATGCATTTATATGAATGTAATCTTTACTGTGCTACTTTATCTGTATCTGATTTAGAACGAGCAGAAATCTGTGACAAATATAACGACCCAAAGACAAAAGAACTGATAAAAATGAGCTGTTATGGGAATAGCTCCATTCGTTGTGTCATATGCCATAGCTATGCACAAGCTGTTTGTCACAGCTCCAGACTTATTTGTTCATTAACAACGTCAAATTTTTGAATGGCAGTTTAAGTTTTCAGGCAACATTAGAGATTTTTTAATTTATCAGTATCAGTTGATAACGGATATTTAGAGTAAACGTACCCATTAAGCACACTTCCATTTTTGAGATAATATTATAAAAAGAAAAAAATATATATTATCCTACTTGATGTCTTAACCAATTTATATGTTTGTTACTATATACCTCCTATAATTTCAGGTAAATCAGATCATTGCACACTGAGTTAAGGGTCTCCGTATGTTGACACTGTCTGGCAGCCATTTTGAAAGCTGTCTGAAAACTTTCACCAAAACAGAAGCCTCTTAAATGTGTGTTTTTTTAGATGTTTAATCCTTTATTTTGGGTAATATTCACTACTTGCTGTAAAATTAAGAGATTAAAATTCAAACTGTTGCATATTATAACCTAGAACTTGGATGTGGGAAATAATTACATTAGATCCAAAAGATAATTTTAGCAGCACAGCGCAGATGCTACCGAACACAGTTAGCTGACTAGCTGTATAAGATTGTGTGCTATGCTTAAATATTAATTCACAGGCATTACTGGCAAGCACTTTTACATCCATAATATTATAAATGGACAGTTTATTTATGGTCTGTCGTTTTACAGTGCTGTCATTTGTAAAGATGTCATATTATTTTAAGGTGAGCTTAAAGGGTGCACTAATATGAAAATCACACAGCTTCAGTGTGACATCAATAAGAAAAAGTATAATTTCATAGATATTGTTAATAAGAATTGTTCATATTAAAATATGTATGAACTTAACACATTAGCAAGACTATTTATTTAGCCAAATCCTGTCATTTTAATAAATATTACATTAAATTTATTAAAAATTGTTGCTGCTCTAATTAAGCTCAGTGTGCTCTCTTTAAGCTCTTCCACGTTGAACATCTATGTAAATACTTCATAAACAGACATTAAATATTAATTGATGGTTGTCACTTTAAATTAATTTAATCGATTTTCTATAAAATCTGTTAACTCAAATCTGCAGACTGGCTCTGATCTTTGGCAACTAGCATCAACTTCTCCAGACTCTAAATCTGTGGAAAATCGGGGAAAAATCATGAAGTGTATTCCACCCTTAAGAGACTATAGACAAGCTGACATCCATTTAAAAAGAGTTTCATAATGAAGCTAGTTTCTGTGTTCATCCCCATTAATTAAATGTTTTATTGTTGTGTTTTATTTGATTTTGTCATTTTATTATTTGAATGCGTTACTTAGCTGAACGTGAACTAGTATAGATGCTGAAATGTGCTTAGATGGCACTTCATTATGAATATATAACTTGAATGCCTTGATTTAATGTTCTGTTGTTGTTTTTTGTGTGTGACTGACTTTGTACCTTCAAAAAAAAAGTTTTTACAATTATTCTTTACAAATTTTCCTTAAAATAAGAATTTTTAAATAAACATGATCTGAGCTTAATGGGAACGGGGTGTGATTAAAGGGTACAAAAATGTACCCATTAAGCACAGCCAGACTTTTTGAATTTAATGATGTATATCTTAATTGAAATGCTTTTGTCATTTAAAATAAAATTAAATATTTTTTTTTTGAGAGATTAATATTTTATTTCAACATAACTTTTTTGTAACTGGATATTTAATTCTGCATGCTCAATTTAAAATGTATAGTACATCTGCCCTCATTTAAAGTTTTTATTTATTTATTTAACTAATTATACTTTGATAAATGTACTCTTAAATTTGCAAAAAAAAAATGTTTATATATATATATATATATATATATATATATATATATATATATATATATATATATGACATAATAGCATAGAAATTTAATATTCACCATTAATAATGTTGCATGTATTTTTTCAACAATAAGACCATTTTATTCAATGCGCTGTGTATACTTATTCTTTTTAGAGTATCGTTCTTCTCGCATCTCCTATTCATCCATGTGGACGAACATTCCAAATCAGCCACACAAGAGGTCACACATTTTTTCTCAGGATGGAGTTACTTATGTAGCCCGTATGCAGCAAGGCAGCTCACTAGGTTTTGAAATAGAGCTATCAGTGTTGAGAATATTCTCACACACACACACACACGCACGCACAATGAAACAGCACATCTGCGTGACCCAAAAATAAGACATTAGGAACTGACAGCAATATAGACAGATTATGTGTCTCACTGATGTGTTTGGTTAAGTTTTTTTCCTCCACCGGAGGGTTAATGGTGATGGAATAAGAGGTTAATGACACTGAATCTCCTGTGATTGTTGCCATTGTCACTTCACTCCAAACATCTGGAAGAAAAAGGATAGAAATGGATCGTTCATTTGACCTTGTGACTGCCCTCAGCGTTGAGGAGAATTCTCCATCATAATTAACTATCTGGGTCAAACTACAGATGAAGAAAGGTTACGCTCAGAAGTTTCATACATTTCCCTCCAAGTTTAATGAAGAAGTGAATAAACCAACCCCAATGTATTCCTGTATCACTAATTACCTTAAACTATACATTTGCATAGTACAAAAAAATAAAATTAAATAAAATAATAAATATAATATAATACATATATAAATCAATACAACAATACTATGTTAACACAATAACAATATTTTGCACACTTTGGTAACTGATGAAAATGTGTTCTATTCAGGTAGTGTGATGTTAAGTGTGAATACAGAGTTAATGCTTAAGAGTCGGGGAAAAACATAAATGCATGGTTTGAAAATGCAAAACATTGATTACAGAATTTAAAAATGATTCATCATTACTAATAATGCGACTCAATATTTTATAGAAGACATCTCATTTTACACAGGCATTCGGATACTGAGGGGAAAAAAAGAAGGAAAAAATTACACACTCTAAAATAAATAAGCAATATTAATCAAAATAAATGATTTAAATGCTCAATAAAAGGAAACATTTCTGGAAATTTTGGAGATTTCTTTGACAATTTAAATTAATTTCATTCATTTTATATAGCGTAAATAAATAGTTGTTTTTTTCTGTTATTCTTATCCAGCTTGAAATCAATTAAATTTAATATAGGTTTATCTTTATTTGACCCTCTAACTTTAACACTCACTATTCTAATTCTATTCTTAAAAAAAAATCTAACTACCTTTCTAATCTTTTTGTATTCTATTTTCTTTTCATTAATTTTGCAATTGTATGTGTGTGTGTGTGTGTGTGTGTGTGTATGTGTAAAGACCTCTAACACTAGCTTGCTCTATTCTTTTTTTTATTCTATCTGTTTTCTTTTTATTTATTATATTATTTAAAATCCCATGCTACATGTATTGTGTTAACCTAACTGAGACTTGTTATAGCACTTATATTTCATTGCTCTTTTTGTTGTTTTTGATTGCTTCCACTGTCCTCATCTGTAAGTCGCTTTGGATAAAAGCGTCTGCTAAATGAATAAATGTAAATGTAATATAGGTAAATTTATTATTTTAATAATATCTCCCTATTGACTTTTTTTGCATTGGGCTATACATTTAATATTGCTATTGCGGAAATGGGCTGGTATTGTACCGGAATCTAAAATTTAGTATCAACCCAGAAATACTAAACAATGACAATTATGCATCCATAAAATCAATATCAATACAGTAATTAAGCATAGAGGCTTGATATTTAAAATGGTTGGAAAATTCACAACGAGAATTGAGGTACGTCCTATCATAAAAGCGCCCGCTTTGATGAACTCCAGCTTGCCCTGTTAAGAGCCCTTTACCTGTCAGAGAAATGATTTAGAGATGCCCTCTGCAAGATCAGGGATGTTTTATTTCTTAAACGTGAACAGTTCCCACGTGGCGTTTGGAAAAATGTAATATTAAAAAAAGTTGTTACGCATCGCTTTAGTTAAACTCTTCAAAAAGCATGTAGCCAAAGAGAGAAGCCGAAAACATGCTACATATTTATTAGTACAGTGATGAAAATAATGTAACCACAATTCATAATTACATAAGATTTGTGACAATGGTTGATCAGAACAAATCACTACTCCATATTTTAATAATCATATAAAAAGCTATGCAATATATATTCAATGCTTTGATGAGTTTTTGGCTTGTAATACATGTTTCATGAATGCATTTCATTCGAGACTTCAATAAAATTACACAATAATTAATTTCCAACAATAATCTTTCTTTATCAGCAGACATGCAGTTTCTTTCCTCCCCCTTGAGACGTGGCTGAGGAGCCGAGGAATTCTGTAGGAACCTCAAAGCCCTCTGGAGGAGTTTGGCTTTTCAAGGCAAAATCCTTGGATTAAAAACACATCCCTCTTGGGATTTTCTCTCTGTTTGGCCTTGAACAGACCAAAGTCCTGCAAGCCGTCATCAAGCCTTGTCACACAGAACGTGATGCATGTGATACTTATAACCAGAACATCATGTGAACAGAAAACGGCGCTGAGAATCCATCTCATTCACTATGACGCATCCAAACACACCAACGACGCTAAGCATTCACATCATCAAAGTATGAAACGTTTCAAAGAACACATCCAGTTAAATTAAAAAGGAATATAATGTTGTTCAGGTTGTGTTAAGTCGAAGCTTGGAATCATCATCACAAAACACAATTTACTTCCAGAATATAACAACTGTTTTCAAACAAGTTACCCATGTTTCTGATTGGTCAATAACAGACAGCCTCGCCCCCAAGCTCACACCATAGGTGAAGGCCGCTGTTGCTATGGCAGGCTGGTCGAAACTGGCAATCAAACTGAGTTTGTTTTGATAGCGCCTCAGAGACAATGTTTCAGGAGAATTAACTCATGAATGTCTTACTTGTAGTTAGCATATTAAAATGGGATGCTACAAAGTATTTAAACTTCAAAAAACAAACACTGAACGTGTGGCCAAATGTCTGTCGACAACAATTATGTGCGGGGTGTCAAACGCACCTTTGTTTTGGACCACAATTGGATGCTGGAATGGTGGAGCTGAAGGGAGTCTATAGGCATAATCCTGTTAGCATAGCACCTGAGTTAAAATGGCTAATCCTGTTTAAACTCACAACACAGCCCAGTTAATCTTCCAGTGTCCTGTGCTCATTCACAGAGCTAAAGGTGAGACACCAATCCGTGATCACACCTGCGCCGGGATTAGCCATCTCACGGTGAAATAATGTACTGTATGGGCATGGAAATGTGCAAGGTAAGTACTTCTCTAGCTTCTCTGGGAGGTTCTCAATGGGTTTTTATGTGAAACTTATTTTCAGCACAAATCTGAACTGAACATACTGACCCACTGAAGCCAAATCCACTATTTAGTTCCAGTGGTGTATAAAAAAATTTGTGACTAAAACGCAAATGTCCTCACAACACCCACATCCCTGTGTATGCAAGAACATAGCACTTAAAACCTTTGATACAATTGCACTTTAGCAATGTTAGTATTTAGCAATATTTATCACCCATTTTTCAGAAAGTCTTTAAAAAAATAATAAATTTTCAAGAGTTCCTATATACATTAAAACAAAGGTACTACAGCTTCACAGCAGGCTTGCAAGAATTTGATTTTTTGCTTTGCCTGTCACAGTGACCTACATTTGGGGGCAGCCATGGCATTTCTGAGGCCGTTTTGGGCATACACGGTACCGCCTGCACACAGCTCAATCATCATACCCATCATGCTCCATGAACAGTCTGTACCGCACACACTCTCTCTCTCTCTCTCTCTGTTTTACTGTGTCTCTTTGCCTTTCACAAATAAGCTGAGAAAACTAACTGATCCTCAATGTAACAAACATACAGGTATAACAAACATCAGGGATTTTTTCACTTTGGGAGGGAAAGTTTATTATATTTTTACAGCATATCAGCATAGTATGTGACAGATGTCGAGTGGGGCATAAAAAGGGGTTGCTTCTGTGGAACGTGTCGCATTTTCTAAATTTGGATCTGTAGATGTTGCAAGTCAAATAATATTTTGTGCACCGTGCTTTTTTCAAGCTGTGCAAAAAATAAAATAAAATAAATCACTCATGATCAATTTTACTACAGCTATTTTTACTACAAGGTTCGTAAAAGACTTTAAGGTGTATGCCTAAACAAAAAAGAATTTTCAAAAATAAGCCCACACCATTATAACTTGTAAACATCTGTTTGCTAAATAAACTTGTGCAGCATAGTTTCATAGTTTTCTCAAGAAAGATTGCAGAACCCTGTCATCAGAGGTCTTCTAAAATGGCAGTTTTTTCAGTATGAGACATGATTGGTTTTGTTCTTGGAGCGAAAAAAGGGGTTCAGAAACTGACTCGCTTGTCCACTCCTGCTCCTGACAAAGAAAACAACAGTTTGTCACTAAAAGTAAATTCTGAACTAATTCTGCTTCTCCCGTAGCAAAAACTACCGTACCATCTCTGTTCGAATGCATTAAGCAATATTTTGAAAGCATCTAATAATATTCAAGCTGCCAGTTTACACTGTTCTTTGAGCTGCATTTCTCTACAAATGCATGATCATTATATATATATATAAATACTTTCATAAACTGGAGTAATAGGAATGTCTCAATTCTGACTTGCACCTATAATGAAATCAATCGATCGTAAATTGTTCTAACAAAAATAATGAAACCTGATTTGGATTCAGTAATATCATAATATCTCCATAGATCTTTATGTACTTACTCAACAACATATACAACTATTGAAAATCAGTGTGGACAGCTGCCTATATTTGACATTAAACAATATGCAATGTTAATGTATGTCTAATTATAATATCAGTGTTAATTGTATGAATAAAATATGATATTTCCTGGAATTCATAAGTTTGCACTGAAAAAAAATGTATTACATAAAGACATAAAACACAACACACACAAAAACAATAAATAAATAAAAAATAAATAAAGAAAATTTGTTTGGTATATAAATATTGGATTTTACAATGTATATCTTATTTTTTAAGTCAAAATATAACTGCAAAGTAGCACAAAAATTGAAAAATTTTGCATTAAGTAAATGCAGGGCTGGATCTGTCTGAGCAAAGTATAGCTACAGCACGTCTTAAGATTTTGCAGTGCAGCATGCATGAGGTGATACAGCCATGCATTTAAAAACTGACCCACTAACCCTGGACGTGAGCATGCAGCAGGTATTCAGGGTAAGGCTCTGCCTTTTTCCCTTATGGATTGTTTCCAAACCCAAGTCCCTGCTCTGCCAACACTTCCCGCATAATGGGGATTTTCTCTGGTTCTTCAAGAATGACAGGTTTGACGTATCTGCAGTTCAAGAGAGAAAACTCCCAGATGACTAAAGGGGCAATGTTCCACTTCTCACATGCTCTCCTATTCTTTTCCTTTAGAAATGTCGAGTTATTTGAAGGTCAAGGCCTACTGAGATGTGTGAGCAGCTCCTCCCTCTCACTTGAAGACAGAACCATGTGTTCAGTGGCTTTACACCCACGTTGGTGAAAAGAGACATTTGCAAAGTGAAAACAGGTGAATCAACTGAACACATCAGCACTAATTCTGCTACAGGGAGATGGCGACACATGCAAAACAGTCTAAATAAAATATATTTCACATCAAATAAAAGTCAATCGGGTGACTGCAAGATCAGCAATCACATTTTCCTATAAACTTCATTTAATTACTTAAGCAATTTTTTATGTAGTATCACAGCCGGGTTTTGCCAAAATCAATGTGGTAATACAATTTACAGATTACTGATATTTATAATTTAGTAAAATATTTTAGCAATCTTTTTCCCCCCAGAGAAAGAATAAACAATCAAATAACTATATATATGTGACACTGGACCACAAACCAGTCATAAGGGTCAATTTCTCGAAATTGAGATTTATACATCATCTGAAAGCTGAATAAATAAGATTTCCATTGATGTATAGTTTGATAGGACAATATTTGGCAGAGAAATAACTATTTGAATATCTGGATTCTGAGGGTGCAAAAAAAATCTAAATACTGAGAAAATCACCTTTAAAGTTGTCCAAATGAAGTTCTTAGCAATGCATATTACTAATTACAAAATATCTTAATGGAACATGATCTTTACTTAATATCCTAATGATTTTTGGCATAAAAGAAAAATCGATAATTTTGACACATACAGTGTTTTTTGGCTATTGCTAAAAATATTTACGTCACATATTTAAGAATTATATTGCAAGCGGACATATCTTTCACTTGATATATTTTACTGTAAAATTTAAATTTTGCTTTAAACGTATGTTTAAACAGCATATGTGTTTCAAAAATTCTACCGTTACTGTCATTTGGCAATGATTACTGCCATAATTTTATTCATAGTACGTAAAAAAAATTACATTTATTTTTATTTATCATTTAAATTAGAAAATACATTTGAAAAACCAATAAAAAACCATTTTGATGCACAGAATAGCACAAAAGTCTTCTCACCGGCACTGCTCTATCCAGACTGTGTACATCTGACACCTTATGCCCTCAAAAACATTTCAAAACTTCAAATGATCTCATCTCTCAGAACAATTAAGAAATATGATCTCAGGAGCATGCTGATTTAAAGTCTATTTTGAACTTGAAAATCTGTTAGAAACTCAATAGAAAACAGCAGCATACTAAATCTCGAAGCTTTCAAATGATACACTGAGTTGTCCACATAATGACACAACATTCAGTTTTGTTAGATTATATTAAGGGCCATAATATCTTATAAGTAAAATTAATTGTTTAAAATTCCCAATTCTGTATTTTTTTACACAGTGAGTGCATGGTCCTGTTAAATATTGCACATAATTTTCTTTCTGCTACTCTATAATGCTTACAGCACGACTTTCATTTTCCGTTATAGTACAGATGATTAAAGTCAGGCTTTTTAAGCATTATAAAATATAAACCTCTTGTACAAATGGGCTTTGTAGAAACCATTTCACAAATTAGGATTGAGGCATAAAATGACCCTCCATTTCTTAGCGGAGAGCTGAGTGTATTTCCGAAATAAAATAAAACTCACTCGAGGAGAGAAATTAGGAGTTTGAGGATGGACATAATGAGCCGACTTTATTTGGGTCAACAGAACTATTGTTCCTGAAGAATTTAAATAGAGCATTTGTTTAATGAGCAAATTAAACAATGCGATGTCTTGTGTCTTAAAAATTACTTTGAGAAATGTGATTAAAAAAAAAATCCAAAAATCATGCTTGTAGTAATTTTACATTTTTTTTTTAAAAAATGTAAAAAAGCAATATATTATTTTTAATAAAAAATAATAATAATTAAAGCCAATTCGAACCACAATACATATGAGAAAGAGGTTTGGTGATAAATAGAGCATCTCACGTCACTTAAAAACACACCATTCCATTTGAGGGAGGGCTTCCTGGCACTCTGTGCCTCATAAATACTGTAGACTAGGCCTTGGTCCTGAGAGAGAGGAGCGTCCCGAGCTAACTTGACCGAGAACTCAATGGCACCTGGATGAAAGCAAAACAAGAAGACTTTACACAAACACCCAGTCCTCAGATTTGATATTTAAACCAAAACCGGTGTGCAACACTGCTTTGAAATCATTCGTTTTCTCTTCCATCGGGGGAAAGATCCACCCATGAAAGAGCACCTACCTCAAACCAAGTTTGAGCTCCCTGGATGCACGTGACTGCCAATATGCTGCGTGAATGTGGGTCAGGCATTAAAATTTATGAGTAATACAGAAGGCAGGGTGTCGTTGTGATTGGGGCTGTTGCTGGGTATAAAAACAGACAAAAATAAACTGTCGCACAAAGAGGTGAGGACGCAGGGGTGATAAGGTGCCCTGTAAGGTCCTGGGAATATATTCTTGTTTGTGTCCGCGTCAAGAAAGTGTGAAAACTAACCGTCATGACGCCTGTGCCGAAAGCATTTCGGCTGCAGCTTAGTATAAGAGAGTTTGTACTGACTAAACTGAGTGATTCGAAACTTCCTGAAAGCAGACAAAAGAAACTAATGCATTTATTAAAACAAAAGAACGAAAGCCAAATAAAACACTGTTTTAAAAAACAACCCGGCGTAAACAAATTAACTACTCGAACGACTCGAGGACACTTCAAATATTCAGCTTTAAAACACAACCAAACATGCATTAATAAACATCAACGTTGAATTTTAGTTTTTTGTTGTCTGTTTGTGCAAAAAAGTGTTTGGATAGCATGTCACATCTGTGTAAATGTTCACGTGTAAGCCGTCATTTTGTTGCAGGGTGACAGGACAGTGCAGATAATGGCGGAGAGGGTTATGTTACCCTGCAATACAAATTTAGAGAAGCACAACGGTTTCCCACCATTCAGTGACTGAAGCAGCGGGATGTTTTATTTTAGCCTGCAGTAATGTAACTTTGATTAATGGTGAAAACTGAATATGCCGATTCTGGGA
This sequence comes from Carassius carassius, assembly GCF_963082965.1. Lineage (NCBI taxonomy): Eukaryota > Metazoa > Chordata > Actinopteri > Cypriniformes > Cyprinidae > Carassius > Carassius carassius. Next base: position 3,967,188 of record NC_081798.1, on the reverse strand, counting down.
CATTTTATTTAGCACAACTTTGAACCTAGAGTACTGATTACAAAATGTCTTTCATACTGCTGACTTTAAACTTTAATTATATGTTAGAGCCTTTTGATGCAATATGGTGTCAGACCATTTGCATTATTCACTCCCGGCGAGGGCTCCATTCCCTTTTCGGCCATGTATTTAGGGGGGAAAAAAAGGTTTCATGAAACATTCTGTCATTGATAATCATTAGCAGATGACTCTGAAGTCCAGCTGTAAACCGAATGGAAGCATTATAGCTATAACAACTGGTGACCTATAGACCTCAGTAACTGAATTTCTCCCTACAGTTCCACAACTGAAGTAGCCCGTAATCTCATAGAAACGCAGCACCAGAGAGGCTGCGTGACTGCATGCACCCATCTTAAAAGACGCACTGTTGTTTTAGCAAGTGGACACAGCTGACCGTCATTCCCACTGTAATCTGATTTCCAAAACTAACGAATTCACTGCTCCCGGAGCGCTGTCAGTTTAAGTGCTTTCCCTCACTGTTGCAACTGCGTATTAATGGACGAGGGTCATTGAGAAAAAAAAAACAATGATTATATTTATACACTTTAATGGATGAGTTAATTTGATTAAACCGCCGAACAAAACGGCGATCTCATGCTAAAGTTGCAATAAGTCACGGGATGGATGGCGAATCGGTGGTTGGAATGGGTTTTCTCTCAGAGTGTTTTCCTACAAAGAGGCAAAATTGTTCCCTTGACCCTCAGGACGGCAGGTCACAGTCCTAGCAGAAGAAACACTCGGTCATGCATTGTGAAAATTGAGGTATTTCTGTCTGGATGAAAGTAGACTGTAAATTGCCACCCTGCAGCTGCCTGAAATGAATTATAAACACACGTACGGAAGGAACGCACAAACAAAGAAGTGGAAGCTGACTTAACTCTAAGTGCTGCCTAAAACAGAAAAATCTATTAATGTCAGGCGCAATAAACTGGGCACTGGGTACACCTGTATATGACTTGCCACATAGAAATAAAATAGAGAACTAAAACAGATAAAAATAATAATTCAGCACACTTTTTGATGCAAAACTATTATTTGAGCAAACAAATCCAGTGTCTAAAAAGACAGGCTTTATTACAACGATAACTTGTCACTGAAATAATATATTTAACGACATTTAGCACTTGGATTTTTCCACACTAAACTAGATCATTATTACAACGGTAACAAAATTATTTTAAAAAAAGTTTCAAAATGCTGCTAACAAAACAATAAAGAAAAAAAACTATCCCTGGTAAGTTGTCATAGTATGACTGCATTAACCCCATACTCCATTTTTTGTCTCCAGTTTGCACCATATTCCAGAGGCAAGTGTGAGGGTTCACAAAATGGCGGACAAATCGGTAAACTGGGGCAGAACATGGTGCGATGCCACCTACAGGAGCTGGAGTTTGACACGAACAGCCAAGGTCAAGATTGAAGTCATTCATTTCAGGCATTCTAATCACAATAGAGGTTAATGACCCTAAGAGAATAAAATCCATGTGGATCCATACAGGCAGATCTGTGTCTTGCCCTCATACAGGAGTCCTCTGACACCAGACATCCCTCATAACCTTGAGGAACCAATTACACTGTGACAAAAAGCCAGCAAAATAAAACCATACAAAGAAGAAAGTTTAGCTTTAAGGAGCTTGAAGTTTTCCCTTCAAGTACAATTGTTTCTTATTATAGTGGATTAAAAAAAATATATCATATGGATATCATAACAGGATGTTAAAAGAGAGCCGTTTAAAAATCTTTATTTGTAAAAATCAAAAATCAAAATAATCCATTGCACATTTTTTACCTGCACATGAAAAATATTTTATTTAATTGATGAATTCAAATTTTTAATATTTTTTAATTAAAAAGAATAATTAAATAAAATACTGATAACATTAATAAATAAAATACAAAATAATCAAACTATAAAAATTTTGCAATGTTTAGCAAAACATCCATAAAAGAGTATGCCATGTGGTTCTGCTTTTTAATAATGAAATTAAAGTCGCTACAGATAAGAGCGTCCACTAAATGGCTTAAACTAATGTAATGCAAGGATTCATGAAAATGATCACTCTTCAGACCTGAATAGCTCCGTTCTGAAACTGTCCGAAAGTGCTGCACGGGCAATCTGCATGATGGCGTACCCTACATGAAAACTCACTTTTCACCTTAACTGCTTCTTCTAAGCTACCAGCCTCGTCATAAGGCCTCACCGTACAGGCACAAGGGTTAAATCGACACCTCCGGGCTCAACTCATACCGAGCAGAAATGTATTTCAGTGTATTTATTTATGCTCTGATTGGGGTCATTTAGCACAAGTCATTTCAGTCTCACACTCCTAATTGAGCCACGTAACAGACTCAAACCGTCAGGGCCTGATTCAAACCACACCAGACAGAACCGCTGGCTTTTATGGTGGCATGCAGGAAAACCACAGATCACAATGAAGCCAGCGAACTCTAATTTCAGTTTCGCAGGGCTTCAAACAACCAAGCCCAATCAACAGAGCTACAATGCACATCTGCTCTGGGTTTCTGAAAATCCAAACTTGGAAGATCTGATACGTATATCTCATAGATCTACGGGCTGACCGGTAAAATCGATAGCATGGGTTAAAACACTCTACAACCTAATAATAGAGATGCTTTTCCCTGAGCTCTCTCTCTCTCACACACACACATTCAGAGGGAAGTTTAGCTGAACAAACATTTCACTGCCCTGACATAACACAGCACACACAAACTTACATGTGGAAAAATATAGAAAAAAATAATTATCCAGACATGCCGTATTCACAATTTAAATTTTTTGAATGTATTGACGCATGGAATACAGAAGCAGGAAACGTTTTTAACCTTTATTCTTTTAGATCTGTGAATAATTTTGCTTTTTTTAAAGGGTGGAGGGGTCTAATATATTTTTACAAAATTACACACACATGTATGTATATATATATATATATATATAAAATGTATTATTGTAACTTATTCTATATAATGCATAAGCCATTTTTTTTAATCAAGCCCATAAACATTATAAAGACTAAAGCTATGTTCAATCACTTTCTTATAATAAAAAAAAACAAAAAAAAAACTTTTATACACTCATTAACAGAAACTCTTTGTTTCTTCTATTGCGATTAACTGGAAAAAAACAGTACGCAAGTAAAAATGATTCCTAAATTCAAATCTATTGTTTTTCTCAAAACCCGTTCCATGCAAACATACAAAAAGCAACAATCCCCAGCACAAAGTACAAAAGCTCAAAAAACTTCTTCACAGAACTACTGATGTGAACAAACATCTGTGGACTTCTCAATAATTACTCATACTGGTTAAAACTCTGGCATGTAATGTTTGACTGTGTGGTTACACAAAGCTCCGTCCTCTGCCAGAAACGGCCTCGGAGAGCGCTCTGATGAGGGGTGCTGGGGTGTTCGGAAAGGGCCGCTTCATCTTAGACTATTTAAACCATATGGTGATATGAAAAGAAAGGTCTAGAGTACTGGTCCCACCTCAGGAACATCCATGATGAAAGAATGGAAAACAAAATAACAGTGTCTTTAAAGCTGACAAGATATAAAAGTAGGCATTCATTAGCATAATGTTGGTGATTATCAACTCTACGGACCAACGGCACATAATGTAACGCAGCATACAGTCCTCAGTAACTCATAACAGTGTCAAACAGTAAGTGTGCAATAAAAGTTACAATGTGCTCATAGAGAGGCTGATTTTGTGAGAAGCCCTGTAAGTACTTTCAAATGGAACACACAAGCTGTTAAAACAGTGCCCAGTTGAGGCCTGTTTGTGTGTGTTTTGAAATCTTCATTGTTTCTTGTGTGAAATCACTCATGAAAAACTCAAAGGAAGGACTTTGCATGTTTCAGACTGAGTTACGTAACTTGTACCAGATCTGATCATATAAAAATACAATTAAATTAAATATATGGTCATTTTTCAATTGGATACATTTCACTAACTTAAAATGTATGTTGATCTATAATAAAACATGTACTACAATAAAAATCTGAGCATGGCCTGATCAGATTTCAAGTGGATTTCAGTATAATTAATAATGTGTGATGGTAATGATATTTCTAAATTTGTGAAGAAATGTTGAGTAAGCACAAAATACACTGCCATTAAATTAATATCTTTTTTTTTAATGTATGAAGAATAATATAAAAAACTATGGACTTTTTATGTGCATGATAACTAGTAAGAAACTTTTTTTTAGAGGAAACTCATTTGTTCAACGAGATGGTAATGAAAATATTGGGGTGTTGAATCTTTGACATGAATACACCAAAACTGAATTTTTAAGGTTCTTGGGGGAAAAGGGAAAAGTAAAGATTTAAATGTCTAGGTAGAGGACGAGCCTAATGTAGATAAAGCATTGCAGATGCAACATTTAAAAGATTTTAAACTATTTAAAATTAGGAAAAACTCACTAAAGATGCACAATAATAATAATAATAATAATAAACTTTTAATTGTAATCTGTTAAAACTGTTATAATGGTTGTTCACAAAAAGCCCTTTTTCCACTGGAGGGTCACAAGTTTACCTAATTGAAGAATCACCTGTATATTTATATAAATATATTTGGTTTTTAATTTAAATATAGGTATATAAAAAGTATATATTTAGATAAAAAGGTCCAACTAAAAAAGCGCACAACTCTGCCCTGATTGTAGTTTGAAAGAACTCCTGCCAGTCATGACTCTGCAGAAGCAGGTACACTCGACTCCCATGGACTCCTGATGAACCGAGGTGTTTCTTACCTGGGATTCGTGCTGTTCCAGTACACAGCATACCGGTCTGAAATGATTTTACTGTCATCCGCACACACGGTGACCCAAAACAGGACAACGACCATGAAAAGCGTCAACTCCATCTGATACGCAATAGAGTTCTTGTCCATAATGTCAACGCAAACGGGGAGATAATTACAAGCTCAGTTAATAATAACAGGTGCGCTTAAGAAGAACGATCACGTGTGGGTGAGTCTTATTCACACGGATCACATTCTTCAGCGAAGGAATACAAGTAAAGTCAAAGCTCAGCGAATGAACTTCTCACGGAGGGTCCATCCAGCATCTCGACCTCCATAGCTTGAGATGTTTCCATGAAGATCGCGCTGCGTGTCAAACTTCAATAATGCTCGCTTTTCGCGTCCATTCTTCCTTCCAGCGGCTTTCAAAAACTTTTCTCAGACTCGTAAAAAAGTGGCCAGATCGTAAGCATCCATTCAGGCGAACGCGCGCGCTCAAAAATCCTGCCGGTACTCCACACTCGCGCGCGCGGTCCGTGCGTCTCCTCTCTCTGAAGCCGCCTGAAGCGAGTCGGTCTTCTTTATCAGCAGTCAATGAGAGGAAAAAGTAGCCTACACTTCCGTGACGAACTGCCGTGTGAAAGTTATCTCGGTTGCGGTCTCGCGGTGCTCTCACAGACGCGATGCTGAACCCGCGCGCGCCGCATCACGCGCAAAGTTGATGCCGTGGCGCTTTAAATGTCGCTTCTTCGCGTCAACAACTTGCTGTTCCTCACAGACCGACGACGCTCTCACAAGTGCGAAATGACATTTTCTGTCTTTCCTACCTAAAGACGAGCGGTCCTGCCTCCACAGCGCGCTGTCTCTCTCTCAGCACATGTCTCGGTCTCTCCGCTGTCTGTCCTCGACTGCGGGGCGGAGCTGCTCGGCGAGAGGGACCGCCTGGACCTGCACACTTTGGAGATATTGCCCATTAAGGAGGCCATTAAATGAAATGAAACTTAACTACAGTTCGCATTAGATAAAGAATGATAATTGCAGAGATGTGTGGGTGTGTGACACGCTACAATGTTCTAAACTGAGCACAGCAATATAAAACTGTTTGTAAATTTACGGTAAAAACTAAATGCCAGCTCTTACCAGAACTTTTCCCTAAAGGTTAAGGAGTAATATTACAATCATTACGGTAACTCGGCTGTATTTTACGATATTACGTCATTCAGTTATAACATTAGGCATTTATTTATACCAAAAAAAATTAGTTTGTAATTTAAAGGGGTCATATGATCCGATTTCAATTTTTCCTTTCTCTTTGGAGTGTTACAAGCTCTTGGTGCATGAAGTAGATCTGTAAAGTAGACTAAATCTCAAATCCAAAGAGATATTATTTATCAAAGTTAAGACGCCACGCCCCCCTAAAACGGCTCATTCAAACACGCCCCCACGTCTACGTCACTATGTGGAAATATTTGCATAATGCCTCCCACATGTTCACGCAAAGAAAGAAGGTGTGGTTTCAGTAACCGGTTAGAGTTGAAGCAGCCATGTCAGGGAGATGCTGTGTGTATCTAGGCTAAAGCAAAAGCACTTTATTTGGCCTTCCGAAAGTAGATGCATTTAGGAATCTTTAAGATTACTTACAACAGAACAGCAACGCATTTTATGGACGACCATTTCGTGAACCTAGGAGAGAAGGTCATTCTGACTTCAGACGCTTCTGAATCAGATACTGCAAGTATGCTTTCTTATTAGTTTAAGTATTTGCTATTGACTGTTCAAATGCAGAGTTTTGCATGTTGTGCATGTGTTAGAGAAAGAGAGACAGGGTCACACAGTTGAGTCAGCTGTCTTAACCGTCCTCGGCTTGTGTACTGCAAACACATACGAGCTTCATCACATTATTAACTGTCTTTACATTTATTTTGAAAGATGAAGCTAGGGATTATGGAAAGGGGAGTTACATTTCTGATGAGTGCTTGCTGTGTTCGGCCAATCACAATGCACTGGGTCAGTTGGCCAATCAGAGCAGACTGCGCTTGTCTGAAGGAGGGAATTTTGTAGAAAACAACGCGTTTGAGAGAAGCGGAGCATAGAGCATACTACTATTCAACATACTCCAAATACTTTTTATTTACAACTTTGGAGGGGAAAATTACAGTGTATCATGCTAGTAGTTCTTTAAGGTGACCAACTAGGGCAAGTTCTTTTTCCACAACATTCCTAACAAATAAACATAGTCTTTATCCTAAAACGAATAACTATACCACACGTCAGAGGAAGCTTGTAGGTTCATAACAGTTCAACCCAAGTCTTTAGCCTAAAACCAATCTCTAAATCAAACCTTAAAAACTAGATTGGTTGATAGGAATGCAGGTCGAGGAAGAACAAGGGCAGTGATCATGCATGGTAAAATCACAGCAAGCGCTCCATCATCCAGGCTAAATCATCAAATGAGAGAAGAGGGGTGGTGCTTGTTGCTGTATTAAGTGTAAAACTGCTAGAGACGGATGTGCACATTAAGAGAGAGAGAGAGAGAGAGAGAGAGAGTCCTCAATGTGTGATTCAGCACTGATTAATATTTAAGCAGTAGAGTAGGCTGTGGGCTCAACGGACACATAGCAAAGAAAAATACAAATGAAAGTTTAATTCTGCTTTTAAAGATGCTACAGAGATTAATGGTGCTCATGTATTAAAGGAGTTTTATGCATATATGTATGGAGCATGGAGAGCTTAATGACTTGTGGAGGAGATTGTGAAATGATTATACCTCAAACAGTATACAGAAAGGAGGAGACAAAACAGGGAAGGTACATCACAATCATGCATGTCACAAAATATTTAAATATTAACAAAAAAGTTGTGCTTGTTTATTATAAAATACAACGATATTAAAATAGATTGATGACTCAACTTCGCTGATATTAAAAACAGCATGTGCCTATCTGAATAAGAGAAGTTTCCTTAGTTTATTGTATTTTAATTGTTTATTTATTTATTTTATTTTTTGCAGTAAAGACATGTTATGATGAAAATCAATGAGAAAGATTTTAGAGATAATATTACAAGCATTACAGTACAGCGTTTATCTCACTCTAGGACTTGCTCATTCATTAATATTTTAATGACAAATTTGAAAAAGACAAAATGCTCACTGTTTGCAATGAGATAGATAGATAGATAGATAGATAGATAGATAGATAGATAGATAGATAGATAGATAGATAGATAGATAGATAGATAGATAGATAGATAGATAGATAGATAGATGTTTTAGATGTTTTAATATTATCAGAGTTGAAAAGTGGTTGCAGTGATTTACATTATACCTGTTTTTACTGTCACTTTTAATCAATTTAAAGCATCATTGCTGAATAAAAGTATTAATGTCTTTGTTATGATAGGACAATATTTGGGCTGAGATACAACTATTAGAAAATCTGGAATCTGCAAAAAAAAAAAAAAAATATTGAGAAAATCTACATTAAAGTTGTCCAAATGAAGTTCTTGCCAATGCATATTACTAATCAAAAATTAAGTTTTGATATATTTATGGTAGGAAATTTTCATGGAGCATGATCTTTACTTAATATCCTAATGATTTTTGGCAAAAATCAACAATTTAGACCCATAAAATGTATTGTTGACTATTGCTACAAATATACCAGTGCTACTTATACTTCTGTCATATATAGACAGAAAAGATGTGATTCACACTACTTTTACTCGTAGTGGCCTGACATGAAGTGTTTGCCAGCAGAGGGCAGCGTGACTCACTGGAGTTGACCCTATGGCTGGATTCTCTCACTTGAATTTGTTTCATTCAGACATCGTCTTATCTCGTCCTTCACTGCTGCATAAGATCCATCAGCAGTCATATTCATACACTGAAAGCCCTAATAGACGCTCTGAGAGGAAATGTTTCCGCTGTTGCTAATAAACTGTTCACAAACAAATTACTCTCCCTCGTGGAAATCTTTTGACAAGTCCGGACAATGTTTGAAAAATATATCTGTCAGCGTAATAGGTCACTTTCTTAAAAGCAGTCAGTTGGAAATGTATATTGGCCTGAAGAGAGATGTGGCTAACAGAGACAAGAGGCCACATCTGTTTTTTCTTTCCTGAAAGATCTGCTGCACACGGCCAGCAACCGCTGTGTGTGTGTGTGTAAAACTATACATGAGGGAACAAGCAAACCTTTCCAATAAAGCTTCAAACAGAGCTGTACGTTTGTCGGACGGCAGCTGAAGCTTTAATTGAGCATTTTCGTTAGATGAGATGGAGAAACCGCAAATATACAAACACTTTCTCACAGGAGTTTTGCTTCAGGTTAGGTGTTACTCCTCACTTAGTCGAATACAATGTCTTAATAAATCAAATAAATCTATGTTTGCTTTGTGATTGTTTGGAAATATTGCTATTAAGACTCAGAAATACGCTCTCATCCACCTCTGGCACTTTATTAACTATAACTTTTATTTTAAAAGTTCATCACAAGATCACATGGAAATATTCCATTATATTAAATATTAATTAACTATGCTAATTTTCTGTTTGAATATTAAAATAAATTCAGATAGAAAATGGTTATTTTTATTTAAATGAATTGTAATTACATTTCAAAACATTACTGTTTTACTCAATTTTTTTATCAAATAAATGCAGGCTTAGTGAGCATAAGACACTTCATTAAAAACATTTAAAATTATAAGGTTTCTGTACTGTGTGTGTGTGTGTGTGTGTGTGTGTGTGTGTGTGTGTGTGTGTGTATGTGTGTGTGTTTGTGAGTGTGTGAAATGTAAAAAATAATTAAATTGAAAGATGCACAATGCATAGTAGTAATGATCCACTTCATTTTGTATGTAAAGCTCAGTAAACTCTCCCGCTATAGTATTAATAACTGCAGGCTCTGCATTTTATCAAGCCCTCAACACACTTTCAACATTCTCGTCTTAAAAACAACATCTTGCACTAGTTTTTAAGACCTGCACATTTCAAGGGTCCATGTAACCACAGAAACCGTGAGCCCCATGCTCCTTGTAAAAGTAAATGTCCCCGACACAGAACATAGCTGAATGTGAAATGTCTCTGCAGCTGCAGACAGGCCTGCTCTGATGAAGCTTGTGAAGGTCATCAAGTCCCATATGAAGCCCAACTGTAAACTTTAAATGCCTGCTGGCTCAAAACTGCTGCAGATACGGATTCCATGACTGGCCAGTACACTGAAATTAATATCCTAGGGTTATCTCACTTTAGTCCTTTAAAAGCTGAGACTTTCACAAAAAGATCCTTTTAAAAACATGTGTAGTCATTGAGACTAATTGGCGAATGAAACACACATGAAAGCAGTGCTTTAGAAAAGACTGCGCATCGACAGATGTGCTATAAAATTACTGAACACACCCACACACAAAGGCTCTGATGATGCAGACAAATATCATAACATTAAGACCATCTCCAGAGGATTATGAGCAATTTATAACCACGGAGTTCATTTCAGGTCCTCACTTTACCATGCAGAGTAAACATTCAGTGACTTCTTTGCCACGAAAAAAAGTTAGAAATCAATCCCATCTGTTTGCTTCCATTTAGCATAATGAAAGGATACACGGCATCTTATAAGGTTTCATTAATTATCTGATCATGGGTGAACTGTGAACCTGAATCTAACTCTCAGCCTCCAGTGAGTAGCCTATCTCTGCTGATGTTGTGCGCCCCCTTTTGGATTTTTGCAGTACTGCATGAGTACATCATAAGCCAGGCAGATTCCAGAATGCCTGGAGAAACCAACCCTTTAGCAATCCCATTCATCTCAAAGCTGCTCGGCGACTACAAGACTCCCACTGGCAAAACATCTACTATAATGTAAATGAAATTTGTGATTTATAATATGTCACTTGCAAAAAAAATAAAATATCCTTGCCTCCTGCAGGTGTCACCAAGGGAACATATAAGGTCTGAATTATCTCTTTTCAAATTGGCTGTGTCTGAAAAATGTAGTCTCACCTTCTTATAGCGGTAGGAAGGCATCAAGGTATATCGGGATCTGTGTTAGCAATATCCTGACATCTAATAGAAGACCTACCACTTATTTAAAAAGCAAAAACAGTAAATTAATCAATTAGATTATTAAGAAAAATCCATGTTCCCTCCAATTTTTTAATAAATCCATCCATCCATCCATTAAATTTACGGTAAAAAAAAAAAAACACTTGTGGTTGCCAGAACATTACTGTAAAAAAACATGCTACCATAAGGTTTTTCTGATTAAACTAAAATTTACAGAAAAGACTTACTGAATTATCATAAGCAGTTTTGAACTTTTATAAAACACTGACAACCACCACAGAAACACAGGTGGTAAAGAGAATGCTAGCTAAACAAGCAAATCATTTTTCATAAGCTAAAGTAAATACTAATTTAAAAGGTGCATAATGTCATAAAAATACAAAACACCATCAAGGGAACACATGAAACACTTAAAAAAAATGGAATAAACATTCATTTAATAACATGTAACATTAAAATCCTAATTTACATAACTGATTATATATATATATATATATATTAATGAAAAAACATTAGATGTGAAGCGTCACGCAGGCACAGAATTCTGGTAATGTCAATTTACGTTTTTTTTACTCTAAAATTACATTTCAAATCCCCTTAGATTGTTAACAATCTAGTATGTTTTTACTTTTAGAATTACTATCAAATAAGTCAATATTATATTAGTTATGCCTATATTTAAAGCCCAGTTAAAAGTATTTCTCTCTGTGAGAAAATTTAATCTCTTTGACCAAAAAAAGTTTTTGATTCTTACACATGAAAACATTTTGATACAACATTCATGAATTTTGATGCCTAGCTAAATACAATCACCAAAAGTAAAAAGCAAAAGGCAGGCTATTAATGAACTACAACACTGTAACAAGACTTTAATATCACCACTATGGGACAGTTCCTTCAGTTTTAATTTAAAAAGCATTTTCCATGAAGGTTTGAGTTAGAATAGTCTGCAAGAGTCAACACAACCAGGCTGTAAAAGTGGACTAATGGATACCCGTTTGACGTGATGACGTTTAATGTTCCTGATAATCTTCAGAGTCCAGTTTTGTTCATTAAACCCTTAAAAAAATCACAGTGGGTATACTAATGTATCTATGTCATAGAATAAAAGATGAAAATATCTTGAGTTTATGTTAACCACAAACTATATTTGAGGCATTTACCCAAAAGCCCATAAAAAAACCTTAACTTCAGGATGATGGAACTGGGAGTGCTAAAATGCTACATCATTTCCAGGTTTTGGCCTACAAAAGGATGTCATCCTTTCAGCACTGTAGAGGTTCTCTGATGGGTGGTCTTGTCCCATTTGTTAAGTGTACTGGGACGGAATCATGAAAGCAACACCTCACCTTCACAGCAGTGCCTTTTTTGGTTCCACTGCTCAAGTTGAAAAGTTCAATGGCAAACCGAGAGTTTATTTGACACATTCCTGTGCAGCAGAGATTTAAGGAAAAGATGAGTCAGTCCTCCACATACACATCATGAACAGACAAATCTAATTACCGGCTGATTCTAGCGGCTTGAACAGATTACATTAGCCCTCCTCCTCATATGAGAGCGAGCGGAGGGTAAGAGTGGGCCGGCCGGCACTGGCCCCGCTATTAGATTACGCAGCACTGTGTGGCGGTATGGCACTCTGTCACCATCAGCCAGGAGAAGAGCTACTGGCAAATCATTTGAAGGACATCAGAAGGCCTTAAGCCATCACAGCTGGGGTCCCGAAGGGTCAGAGTGCTTATTTTGATTGCTCAAAATAACCGAGAGATGGTTATACAGGATGTTTCATGTGAACTTCAGTTGTTAAAGAAGATCCGTGCAGTGGAATTATATGAAAGAGGCAGATGTGCTGATGGACATATACTGGAAAAATGAGATATTAAACACATTGCCAAACATAGCATTACCGGCACATGTGTGTCCTAATGGTGTGCTGATGATTTGGGATGGATGGAATAACCACACTGAATCTGAAACGCTTCTCTTTAAAAAAAAAAAAAAACTGGAACTGTGGAAATGCATTTTCAGGAGCACTCAAAGATTTCTGCTGGGATCTTTTGGATGTTTGGAAATGGCTGAAGAATACACTGTTATAATTTAATTATTGAGAAAGTTAATAATCAAGGTATAATCAGAGAGGAAATGAACAGCTGCCATGTATCCAGGATTCATGGACAACATTTATCTTTGAAAACCCAAATTGCTTTACCAATGACTCAATAATGACTGACTGACTGCCGGTCAGATTTGGGTTTTTGCTCACTATAGTGGAAAGTTTTGTAACTGGTGCAGTTTCGAACATTTTCGCTTGTAATATTTTCAAAATATACAAAAACACACCTGAATGGGCAAAAGCAAAAAAAATAAATCTAGAGTTTAGCCTAAAATCTTGTTCTGGCAAGAGTTATTGTTCAGTAAATTATCAACTAGCAAATTATTATTATTTTTAAAATCACATTTTTTTTAATCATAACTCATAACTTTTATTTATTAAGAACTGCACAATCTTTGCCCCAAGAGAACGTCTGGCAAAGCAAATCTTATATGCAATCATTTATATAGAATCATATGGACCCTAAACACGCAAACAGCGACAATCGATGAACATCGGTAAGTAAAAAGATGACACAACAACAAATAAACAAAAACAACATCATAAATAAAGCATGCAATCAACAAAATAATCAGAGTCTATAATAGTAGCCAATTCAAATAGAAAATGTACGTAAGGACTGTAAATTTGACAATAATTGTTAAATTAACAAGCAAATTCAATTCAGAAGTATAAACTACATCAATTTCTGTAAACTGAATAAATAGCAAACAGTAAAATAATTTTCTAGTAAATTATTTTATGACAAATATAAAAAAAAATACTAGTTTGGATAACATTTTGCAGGAATATTGATAGGGGTAGCATGTTTTTTATGTGGATTCTAAATAATTTCTTAGTATATGCGATTCCAAAAAACCTTTTATGATGGATAAAATGTAATTCCCTTTTTCTAAAGTGCAGGTTGTTTCCATAAACACCAAAATAACACAACTAAAAAATTAAGCAAAGGTGTTTTCACAAACACAGCGAGTGATCCAGGATCCGCCATTCTAAGCTACAGGCCAAACTCAGCAGGCTTTTATCCAGCAAAATGGGACCATTAATGTAAATGGAGACCCATCAAGGTCTGTAACAGAAACCCAGAACAGAACTGCATCTTTCAGTGCTATCTGAGCAATAATAGCGTGAGATACAAATGTAGCATAATGGAAATAGCCGCTCCACTCCAGGAGAGATCCATTTAGGACGGTCTATAAGAGATGCACTGCTGAGTTCTGGCTGGCATAATCATACCATAAATAGAGCACTTGATAATACACATGTACGAACACAGATTAAGTCTATCAGTGAACTAAAGACCACTGACAATGTTATTCAGCCCAGCGATTTGAGTTTTAATATGCCAGTTGTAAATGTGCACATGCCTGGCAACAAATTAAGCTTGTCAGGCCATGATGTTTCAGTGAAAACAAAAACCTTTTTACTAAAAGTATTTATACAAATAAAGGAATAAATGAAAACTTGCTTAAAATTTACTAACACTCAGGCCAACCAAGATGTAAATGAGTTTGTTTTTTCATCAGAACAGATTTGGAGAAATATATCCTCACCAGTTCCTCTGCAGTGAATGGGTGCCGTCAGAATAATAGCCCAAACAGCTGATAAAAACATCACAATAATCCACAAGTAATCCACACCATGCCAGTCCATCATGTGAATTGAAAAGCTGTGTGTTTGTGAGAAACAAATTCATTATTAAGCCATTTTAACTTTAATACATCACTTATGGCCAAAATACAAGTCCGTAATCCATAAAAGTCAAGTTTTGAGTCTCCACACATGTATTTTGTTTTCACTTGTAAACACTGCTTGATCTGTGCATATTTCTCTTCTGATCCAGATGAGATTTTTTTCACTGGAGAAAGTGATATAACGGAAAGAGAAAACAATTTTTGCCACGGTTTAAAGTCTTGATGAATTTGTTTCTTAAAAACATGCAGCTTCTCCACCGTTAACTGATGAGCTGGAGTGGTGTGGATTATTGTGGTGTTTTTATCAGCTGTTTGGACTTCTATTTTGACGGCACCCATTCACTGCAGGGGATCCATTAGTGAACAAGTTATTTAATGCTAAATCCATAAAAAATGCATTTTATTATTAAGTAACAAAATATCAAACAAATAACATAAATAAATAAAAAAATCTACAAAAGAAGAATGTTTTCCAAAAGACATTTTATAGGTTCCACTTTACAATCCGTTTTACTTCCATAATGTGACATATTTCCAAGTCAAATAGGGGATGTGAATGTAAATTGGATCACTGCTGATGTCACACTGCTGCCGCTGACAACACAAATGAGGGCCATGAAACTTCAAAATGACACAGGGAATCTAGACTTTTATGGAAAGGTTATTTTTAGATTTGAGAATGAGCAATAAAGAAAGAGGAAGAGGCTGACTGTAGGCATAAAACTTGATAAAAGTCAAATCTGAACCAATGAAGAAAACTGAACCTTCAGTAATGCCCTAGGACAACACAAAGACTTCTGCACAACAAAAGCAGCTTAGTATGACCAGAGACACTGCAAAGAGGAGGAGATGGACCTATAAGAACTTTAGAGAAATGTAAAATAAACAGTAACCTTAAACTCAAGCTTTTTCTAGAGAAATAAAAGAGAGTTATTTGACAAATTCCAGTCTGGTTTTCGTAAAAAACATTCCACAGAAATGGCGTTACTTAAAGTCTCAAGTGATATTTTGATTTTAGCTGACTCGAAAGAATATACAGTGCTAGTTTTGTTGGACATCTCTTTGGCTTTTGACACTATTGATCATAATATTATGATAAATAGACTTTGTGATCTGGTTGGCATGTCTGGATCAGTTTTAAAATGGTTTTCATTCTACCTGTCTGGTAGAAGTTTTAGTCAAAGTCAAAGTCACCTTTATTTATATAGCGCTTTAAACAAAATACATTGCGTCAAAGCAACTGAACAACATTCATTAGGAAAACAGTGTCAATAATGAAAAAATGATAGTTAAAGGCAGTTCATCATTGAATTCAGTTATGTCATCTCTGTTCAATTAAATTCAATTTAGTGTTTATGTGAATCAGATTATGTCTGAAACTGCAGAGTTGTCGTGTGGGGTACCTCAGGGTTCTGTCTTGGGACCTATCTTGTTCCTCTTGTACATATTTCCTCTTGGTCACATAATTAGTCAGTTTAGCGACATACCTTACCATCTGTATGCGGATGATATCCAGCTGTATTGTTCCTTTAAGGAAATTGAGTTCTATAAATTGTCTTCTTTAATCAACTGTCTGACTAGTATCAAACAGGGGTTATGTGAGAACTTTTTGCTTCTGAATTCTGACAAAACAGAAACACTAATTATCGCCCCTGAAAGTAAAATCCCAAAGATAATACAACATATTGGTGACTGGCAAACTGGTCATTCATTTTTCAAAATATCAGTTTCCATATCAATATCAAAATACCATCTCTCATCGTGTCGCTGGTTAACCTCTGGTCTGTCTGTGCACATTCATGTGTTTTGGAGGAGGCGTGGCTTTGGAGAATGATTTGGATGGAGGGTGGGATCTTTTGTTTTCAAAGCTAACTTGATATTGTTAACCTCTCTGAAATCACCTACTTTTAAGCAGTTAAGGAGGTAGAAATGCACCTTTTAATGTTGTTTTGCCAACCACCATTAAAATAGCAGAAGAAAAAGAAAACGGCATTCCTGCCACCTACTGGACTGGCAGTCAAAGCGCCACATGGACCACAGAAGAGCATGGTCAGCATAATTTTACTAAAGAATTACTTGTTCCTTTTCAGGAACTCGAGCTGCGTCGAAACGCTTTTGGGGAACGTCCCTGACGAGACCGACTCTGAATATCGTGTGCAATCAGTCCATCGGAAAGGCGTGACGTCACGGGCGGGGTGACGTAGCGACCAGGAAGCTATAAAAGCACGTGCCGTGCAGCTGGCTTCAGCTTCGAATCTGTCAGCAAGCGCTCTGTGTGTGCATGTGCAAAAGTCTGTCCTGTTGGTCCTATTTATTGTTGTCTGTCCCTTAGCTTAAAAAGATCGCTAAAACAGCTCAATATGCCTAAGCAGAAGCAAAAGACCAAACATTTGAAGGGCGATTCCAAGCCGCGTTACAGACTGTGTGTTCCTCCCTGCACTCGCTACATTACGAGTGGGGATACACACAGGCTGTGCGTGGCTTGCCTGGGATCGAAGCACGCTGAGTCGGCTCTCGAGGGGGCCGACTGCCCGCATTGCGAACGTTTGCCAATGCGGACGCTTCGATCCCGGAGGGCTCTCTTCGAGGAGGGAGCCTTCACCAGCGTTCCTCGCGGTGCTGGCCCCGCTTCTGCCGAGGCAGAGCGGCTGCTGCACTCGTGGGGTTCGCAGGTGGATCTGTCAGAAGGAATGGAGACGGGCCAGTCCTTATCTCCTTCCTCATCTGCCAGATCCGGCGCCCAAACCCTGGGTTCGGAAGCACGCTCGTCGGTTTCTTCCCCCCAGGGTGAGGGATCAGCTCTTCACCTCTCGTCCTCCGAGGAGGTCGATGTGGAGACTGTTGCTGGGGATTCGCCACCCCTGTCGCCCCAGTATGAGGAGCTTTTGGAGGTGGTCACGCGGGCAGTAGATAAATTAAAAATCGACTGGCCTGCTGAAAAACAGACTGAGCCGCAGAGAAGCAAATTAGACGAACGCTTTCTGCGGCCGAAGCAACCACCTCCACGTCGGAGCCTTCCATATTTTCCCGATCTCCATGATGAGTTATCGAGATCGTGGAAACACCCGTATTCGACCCGCCTCTTTGGCCCTGATTCACTATATTATGGCAACGTGATGGGGCTGGGAGAGCGTGGTTATAGAGCGATGCCACGGGTTGAACAGACGCTTGCGGGCTATCTGTCACCCGGTTCGGCCTCGTCTCTAAAGGCTCCGACATTGCCCACTAAGCCGCTTCGAGTTACATCATCGCTAGTGGGCAAAGGTTATGTGGCAGCAGGTCAGGCTGGGGCGTGCCTTCATACTATGGCAGTCCTGCAAGCTTATCAGGCTGACCTGCTGAGAGATGTCGATGAGGGGGAGGGGATTAAGTCTGAAGAGATTGAAGAACTCAGAAAGACCGCTGATCTCTCCCTCCGCGCCACTAAGGAGACCGCTCGCGCAATTGGGCGGTCTATGGCAGCTTTAGTGGCCGCGGAGAGGCATTTGTGGCTGACCCTGTCAGAAATTAAAGAACGAGACAGGGTCTGCCTCCTGGACGCCCCGCTTCAAGCCTCGGGCCTGTTCGGCGACACAGTTAATACTGTCGTCGACAGGTTCCAGGAGGCGCACAAGCAGGTGGCGGCGTTCCAGAGTTTCCTCCCTCGTCGCTCTCGTGGTGCATCTGGGCGGGAGATGACCACGCCACATACCGGCTCCTCACACCGGGAAGCGCAGAAGCAGAGCGTCGCCACTCGTGCTCCCCCACGTCGGGACCGAGGGCAACGACGCTCTGAGTCGGGGGCTTCTAGGGCGAAAGCCGATTTAAGATCTGTCATCGAAGCCCAGAAGTCCTCGACGAAAAGATCCTGACGCCAGGATCCAGAGGGTAGCCCCTGCTGGGGTAGAGCGCGGTTCACCTCATTACACGGTGCCCGTCTCACCTCAGTACCCTCAGGAGGTCGGTCTGCCAACCCTGCCAGAGTTTCAGGGCGCAGCGGCCTCCAGCGAGCGCCACTCGCAGTTACTTCCGCCCGTGAGCGTAGCGGAGCTGGGATGCTCGCCGCCCCTTCGGGGGCCTCTTACACCAGAGGTCAGTCTCGAGAGACTGATTCCCTTAGTAGATTATTTAGCAGCGTGGAAGCTACTGCCAAATGTATCTCAATGGGTCCTGCGTACAATAGAAAGAGGCTATTGCATTCAGTTCGGTCATCCACCACCGAAGTTCAACGGGGTTACACCGACTGTGGTCGGCCCCCAGCAGGCTCTGGCTATGGAACAAGAAGTGAATACCCTATTAAGGAAGGAGGCCATCGAGGTGGTCCCTCCTCTAGACAGGGAATCCGGATTTTACAGCCGGTATTTCATAGTTCCAAAGAAGGATGGGGGGTTGCGTCCGATCCTAGACTTGCGTCTCCTGAACCGCTCAGTTATGTCACTGAAGTTCAAGATGCTCACTGTCAACCAGGTTGTAGCTCAAATCAGATCCGAGGACTGGTTTGTCACAATAGATCTCAAAGACGCATACTTCCACATATCCATCCTTCCACAACACAGGAAGTTTCTGAGGTTCGCTTTCGGGGGCAAAGCTTATCAATATCGAGTACTTCCCTTTGGCCTCGCACTCTCACCCCGCACGTTCACGAAATGTATGGATGCGGCTCTGGTATCCCTCCGTATGCAGGGCATCCGCATTTTAAATTATATCGACGATTGGTTGATCCTAGCTCAATCAGAGCAGATGGCGGCTCGACATCGAGATGTCGTTCTCGCACACATGGGGGAGCTGGGTTTGAGACTAAACGCCAAGAAGAGTGTACTTTCTCCAGTTCAGAGAACCACCTATCTAGGCGTAGTGTGGAATTCGACCACGATGCAGGCACGTTTGTCTCCTGCTCGGATCGAGTCGATCCTCACATCAGTCGAGAGAGTCAAAGAAGGCCAGTCACTCACTGTCAAACAATTCCAGAGATTGTTAGGGCTGATGGCAGCTGCGTCCAACGTGATACCTTTTGGCCTGCTGTACATGAGACCCCTACAGTGGTGGCTCAAGTCCAAGGGCTTTTCCCCGAGGGGAAATCCACGTCGAGTTATCAAGGTCACGCGGCGGTGCCTTCGTGCCTTAGACATGTGGAGGAAACCTTGGTTCTTGAATCAGGGCCCGGTGCTGGGAGTTCCTTGTCGCCGTGTAACGCTAGCGACAGATGCGTCCCTCACCGGTTGGGGTGCGGTCATGAGCGGCCACCCTGCCCGCGGTCTGTGGAGTGGTCGCCATCTAACATGGCACATCAATTGCCTAGAGATACTAGCGGTCTATCGAGCATTGAAATATTTCCTCCCAGACCTGAGAGGTCACCATGTGTTGGTGCGCACCGACAACACATCAGTGGTCTCTTATATCAATCACCAGGGGGGTCTGCGTTCGCGCCCCTTGTACAAGCTGGCACACCAGATCCTTCTGTGGTCCCAGGGCAAGCTCCTCTCGATCAGAGCAGCGTATATTCCTGGGAGATTGAATGTGGGAGCAGACATACTGTCGAGACAGGGGCCGAGGCCCGGGGAATGGATGCTTCACCCCGAGGTGGTGAAGCAGATATGGAGAGTATTTGGTACAGCCCAGGTGGACCTCTTTGCGACTCAGGAGACATCGCAATGTCCCCTCTGGTTCTCTCTAGTTCATCCAGCTCCTCTGGGACTGGACGCTATGGTACAGACCTGGCCGAGGCTTCGTCTGTACGCTTTTCCCCCTATCGCTCTGCTCCCGGGAGTTCTGGCGAGAGTACGCCGGGACGGGGCCCGTCTACTACTAGTAGCCCCGTTCTGGCCGGGCCGAGTATGGTTCTCAGATCTAGTCTCGCTCCTCGACGGCTCTCCGTGGGAGATACCGATCAGGACAGACCTACTCTCACAGGCGCAGGGCACGATAATTCACCCTCGCCCGGAGTTGTGGAAGCTGTGGGTGTGGCCCCTGAGGGGGCACAGCTGTTAGCAGCTGGTCTCTCAACCGAGGTTGTTGAGACCCTACTCCAATCCAGAGCTCCCTCTACGAGGAAACTGTACGCCCTGAAGTGGAAGCTCTTCACTTCATGGTGCAGAGACCGCCAGCTTGACCCAGCAGACTGCCCAGTTGGTACAGTTCTGGAGTTTTTACAAGCCAGGCTCTCTGCGGGGTTATCCCACTCCACCTTAAAGGTGTACGTGGCGGCCATAGCTGCTTTCCACGTCCCTTTCAATGGTCAGTCAGTGGGTAGACACCCCCTAGTTACACGTTTCCTCCGCGGTGCGCTGAGGCTGAGACCTCCAGTACGATCCCGTGTTCCCCCCTGGGATTTGGTTGTGGTTCTAGAGGCTCTTTGTAAAGCTCCATTCGAGCCAATACAAGATATCTCAGATAGACATCTGACACTTAAAACTGCCCTATTACTGGCAATCACCTCACTAAAGAGAGTTGGAGATCTTCAGGCCCTTTCGGTGGCCCCTACCTACTTAGACTTTGCCCCTGGTATGGCCAAAGCATTCTTATACCCTCGAGCGGGTTACGTTCCGAAGGTTCCCTCTGTTACACCACAGCCTATCGTACTGCAGGCCTTCTGTCCTCCTCCCTTTCGGGAGCCAGACCAAGAGAAGCTAAACTGTATGTGTCCAGTGCGAGCACTGGACGCATACGTCCACAGAGCTGCCCTGTGGAGGAAATCAGACCAATTGCTTGTTTGCTACGGTCCTTCTAACAAGGGTTCTCCTGCCACCAAGCAGACCCTTAGTCGTTGGATAGTCGAGGCTATCAACTTCTCCTATGAGTCCTCTGGTCTTCCCCCTCCTTTGGGGGCCAAGGCTCACTCTACTCGGAGTATGGCGGCCTCCAAGGCCTTCTCAGCAGGTGTGTCCCTCTTGGACATCTGCAACGCTGCGGGGTGGTCCACGCCCTCCACATTTGTCCGATTTTACGATCTTGACATGCGAGCCACGCCGGGCTCTTCTGTTCTCTCGTCTTAGCTGTGCTCTTTTGACTACACACTAGGCAGGGATTTGGAAGTCTGGCAGCGTGGGCACATCGTTCCCCAAAAGCGTTTCGACGCAGCTCGAGTTCCTGAAAAGGAACGTCTCAAGGTTACGTATGTAACCCTAGTTCCTTGAAGGAACGAGACGCTGCGTCGCAGAGCCATACTCCCGGCACCCCTGCCGGCGCTTGCTTCCCTACTCGAAGCTGAAGCCAGCTGCACGGCACGTGCTTTTATAGCTTCCTGGTCGCTACGTCACCCCGCCCGTGACGTCACGCCTTTCCGATGGACTGATTGCACACGATATTCAGAGTCGGTCTCGTCAGGGACGTTCCCCAAAAGCGTTTCGACGCAGCGTCTCGTTCCTTCAAGGAACTAGGGTTACATACGTAACCTTGAGACGTTTTTAACTACATCCAATTATAAGACTTTTTGCTAACACTCATGGGTGCTTTATTTATACGTTACATTTTTGGTTTTAGATCCCTAGGGATCATTACCGATATTATCTGGTTCTTTGGTCCGCTGGATGAAATTGCATTCTCACCAAAATTGAAATTGAAGCAATATCATATCCTAAAGGTGTTTTGGTGTGAATCTAAAAGCGATTTGCATGTCCATGTAACCACTGATCCTCAAATCTGGCATGCGAGCCACTTTCCTGCAGAGTTTAGCTCTAACCCTAATCAAACACACCTTGTTTTGCTAATGATGTCTTCAGGATGATTTGAAAATCACAGGTAGGTTTGTTTGATCTGGGTTGAAGCTAAACTCTGCAGGAAAGTGAATCTCGCAAGCCAGATTTGAGGATCACTGATGTAAGCCTACACAAGCTAAACTACAGTTTTTATACAAATATTAAATTGGTCTATTAATGCCCTAAGTGCACATTCAAACTTAATTGAGTTTTTAGCATTATTTAAGCTAAAGAATCTATATTCACATTTCTGTTCATTAAACTGATCAAAAGTGTTTCTAATACAAAAGATTTCTACAAGTTTTTATACATAAACACTGTTCTATTGAACTTTGTATTTATCAAAGAATCCTGAAAAATGGATCCTAGATTACACTAACACACACAAATTATGCAGCTTTTTTCAATATTGAGAATTATGAGATTTTTTTTGAGCAGCTAATCAGCATATTACATTGATTTCTGAAGGATCATGTGACAAAAAAATAAATTGCATTTTAAAACACATAAAAACAGAAAATGTTATGTAAAATTGTAATAATATTACTGTTTTACTGTATTTATGATCAAATAAATGCAGCCTTGGTGACCCTTCTTTCAAAAAAAAAAAAAAATTCTAACCCTAACCCTAACCCTACTGGCCCCAAACTTTTGAACAATAGTCTACAATACCTTTGATGACCATTTTTTATTAATATATTTGTGACGCTTTTAGGTTACAAAGACGGCTGTAAATTGAACTTAAAAGGATATGACTTTGATATGAGTGCCATTATCTCAAGAACAGCACATAACCAAAACAAATGTATTCTTTGCACTTTGTTAAATAATACTTTTTCCGTTATTATAGTCATTATACTTGACGAGGCATATTTCATTGAACATAATTCATCATTTATTAGGCCCTGCTCTTTATTAAAACGATTGTCCGCAGTTTGTCTGCTACCGCTGTGGCAATCCAAATGTAATGTTATTTGTCATGCCAATAAAGCTCAGTGAATTGAATCTGAAACCGAGAGAAAGGAACAAAGAGAAAGAGAGAGAAGAAAGAGAGCGAGAGCTGACCATGTTTTATTCATTGTAGCACCAAGTGAAATTTGGACTCCAGGTGCACCTATTTTAGTCGTCTCTAGACACCTCACTTCCCAGGGCTCTGAGTATTTCCATTTGTTCAGCTTGAGCAGTTCAGTTCATCAGGGCTTACACTCGTTTCCAACCCCCCCCCCCCCCCCCCCCGCGATTTCAAGATTCGCCTTTCACTGCCTGCAATAAATAGTTTTATACTTGGAAGTTGTAAACTTGCGCTTGAGTGTTTTTTGGCAGCTATCTGCAGTGTGGTCAGCCTTCATAGTTTTGAAGAAGGCCATATCATTTATCAACATTTCAGACTGTAATTTATTAATTTCAACCGCTATTTTAAGCTGAACTGCCATTTATGCAAAGCAATTTTCAGTAGTTGCTCATAACAGTAAAACAAACCTTATAGCCTCACGGTTCAGAATAATGGAGAAGAAAATAAATTAACTCTATTTAAGTTTCCTTTGTTGTAATTAGCATTATAATTAGCCTGTTAATGTCTCTGACTGACACCAGATCTGTCTATCCAACAGTCCAGTCGTTCCAGGCCTCCAATTAGTATATGCAGTAATACAGGAGCAATAAGATCAGTATGAGGTGACTCATTTAATAAGCACTTTTGTTAATTATGCTAATAGCCTAGAAATGCCCAGCAGGAAAAATGGATAGATAAATGTTTAGAACCACCAGTTAATGGCATAATAGAGGACCCAACCAATTATACACATCAGTGTGTTTGAGTTGGGCAGGTGTAAAGGCAGCCGAACACCTGCAGATCGACTTCTGAACCTTCAGTGTGTAGAGTTTAAAGAAACAGTTCACCCAAAATGAAGATTTACTGACCCTCAGACCATCCAATGTAAAAACAGATTTGGAGAAATTTAGCATTATATCACTCACTCACCATTGGATCCTCTGCAGTGAATGGGTGCCGTCAGAATGAGGGTCCAAACAGCTGATAAAAACTCCACAATAATCCACAATCCATATCATTCCAGTTCATCAATTAACATCTTGTGAAGTTAAAAGCTGCGTGTTTGTAAGAAACAAATTCATTATTAAAGTGTTTTTAGCTTTAAACTGTCACTTCTGGCTGAAATGAGAGTCCATTGTCCATAATAACACTTCTTTCAGTAAAAAAAAAAGCCCATCTTCTGTTGTCGCTGACATCAAAATCCACCAACATATTAGTTTAGAATTGTTTAGGACTGTTATACAATAATGCTTGATCTGTGCATTATTTCTCTTCTGATTTAAGACGAGGCAACTTTTTCTCTAATTCATATTATGGATAGAGGACTCTTAAAAACATCTTAGTAAAGAATTTGTTTCATACAACACACAGCTTTTCAAGGTGTTCAGTGATTAATTGAATAACTTGTGGATTATTGTGATGTTTTTATCAATTTTTTGGACTCTAATTCTGATGGCACCCATTCACTGCTGAGCATCCATTGGTGAGCAAATGATTTAACGTTAAATGTCTCCAAACCTGTTCCGATGAAGAAACAAACTCATCTACATCTTGGATGACAAATGTATATTTTGGGGTTAATTATTCTTTTAATTAATCCAGTAGCTGTATCAAAGATTTGAGGAGCATGTGGATTGTGTTGTTAAAGTCAGTTATATCAGCCTATGAATCTCAATGGGATCTTTATGGTTTTTATTAATAGGCTATAGAAATCGGACTGTGATCTTCATGAGTGTGAGGATTGGGTCACATGCTGTTCCTCCTGGTGCTCTGATGTCTGTGTGCCTTCTGTTCTTCTGCCTTCACCCGTCTGATAATAACTCACAAACACGCCTACAAACAAAGCCCAAGATACACTCATGTTTTTCAGCAGGAGGGCACATGAAAATATGTTTCCTTGACTGATGTAGAAAGACAGAGAGGAGAAAGAATGCACAAAATGGACAGATTTATCAAAAAGTGATGTTACGGTGTGAGAAAACTATGCCAGTTTATAGTTAGAAGATATCAGTCTTCGAGCTCAGCCTCCCACCTCGGCTTGAACTTTAAAAAAAAAAGTTTGAGATATATGTATCAATGGTATACATCAGTAGTGTATATGGCTGCAAATAATTTTGTGATATCACTACAATGAACAGTTTTCAGGTGAGATAGAGCACTTCTAAAAGAAGTGTATATATACGTATATAATAACTAATTTTATTTCAGCTGGTTTCCGAGGCAACATTTATCATTTTCATTTAGTTTAACTTGATGTAAACAAAACTAAAATAACTAAAACTGGAATACAACAACAAAAATAAATAGATAAATGCCATACCATACCATACCAATTTAAAATGCTACCAGAAAATCGAAATTATATAATGTAAAACTATTTTCTCAGTGAGACTACTAATAACACTGCAATAGTGAAGAAAAAAAAAGATTAGAACCAGATTATGTAGTTACAGCAATTATCATGCCAGAATGAATCATATTTTTTGATATCACAAAAATATATATCTGACATAATTTACTTACTTACTACACTACTTACTTGTATATATAAACCATGTACACTTATTCCAGTAATTTCAGTAGCCTAATAAAAGCTGTTTATTTTCAACACAGTCTCATGAAGTTTAGTGAAAAGGAAAACATAACTAGTAATTAATTTTGAATAATTTTATCTATTTATTCCCTAGTGTGTATAATAAATAAATAAGTGTGTGTGTGTGTGTGTGTGTGTGTGTGTGTGTGTGTGTGTGTGTGTGTGTGTGTGTGTGTGTGTGTGTGTGCGTGTACATGGCCCATTTTTCTAAATGTTAAAATACTGTAAACAGCCACCATGGTAGTTTTGAAAAATATAATAAATATAAAATACATATTTGCAAAATCATATACGTACACAAACACGAGATTCTAATCATTTCAGTAGCCTGATAAAAACGGTTTAAGGTCACCTCAAGGGAACCACCAAGTTGGATCACACGACCAGCTGAATATTATCCAAAAAACTTATTTATTGTCTACTTTCACTTCTGAAATTAATTATTTTAGATGGTGGGTTCTGTTTATTCTCGGGTTAAAAAAAAAAGAATCCATATTTTACATGTGGTCTCAGACTTGAGAGTGGAATTTTAGTGGAAAAGAAACAGTCCTGGGCTGCTTTTCTACTCACCTGGGACAAAGAGGTAAAAGAAGGGTGATGACATCACCAGTTTGGTGATTCAGATGTTGAAGTGACTGTAGGAAGGGGTTAAACCACAGCTCGATTAGTCCCAGACGCAGAGCTGACCAAAGACCACCTGATTAGAACCAGCGACCCGCTGGCATACACAATAAGAACTAATCAGAGGAGTTAAAGGAACCTAAAAGGGAACACATGAGCACATATGTAGGTCAGGAGCAGTGTGTGAGCTGTACAACATCACTGTAGACTGAGAGAGACGCTGATGAAATCCTGACCCCTGAGTCACCACTGGGCGGCTTCTGACAATGAGTCACAACGGGACCTCTAATCAAGATTCAAGGTTAGGTGAAATTCAAAATTGAAGTATTTCAGGAGATCTGTCATAATTTGAATTGGTTGCACCCACAGAATACTGACCTGGAATTAAAAACACCTACTTTTCCCCAATATCTTTTAAAACACAACATACTAAGTGGATGGATGGATGGAGTTTAATATTATTGTCTGAATTTAAATTCTGTAACTGAACTGAAATGTAAAAAAGGTATTTGCATTTAAATTCTGAATGGCACACAGCACTGTCAGAATGACATTGCAACATGAGGAACTTAAAGTTAATAAAGGAATGTTTTTTTTAGATGCTCCATATTCAAGCATCTGTTTTGTGTGATGACCAGTCTGTGTGTTGGTGCATGTGTGTGATGTGTCTGTTTTTGAGAGAGTGTAGGTGATGTGTTTATGATTTGGGTTTGTGATGCATGTGTTTGTGATGTGGTGTTTCTAAGAGAGTGTGTTAAAGGCTGGGTTATGACACTGGCCAGCCGTCAGAACTGAGTGCAGGTATGTGTACTTCAACAGAAGCCAGAACAGTCAACTGCCAGAAAGAAAAAGTTCTAATCACCATCTTACTGATTTCTTTCAGAGAAAGAAAGAGTTGGTAATTTTAAATGTAAAATTAACATGTATGATTTATGCAAGATACATACTAAGATGAAAGTAAATATTTTTCATTTGTCAAATTCTTCTTTTGAGAAAACACACACACACACATAAATATATATATATAGTAACGGGAATGGGGTCTTGAACAAAGTGAAAAGAGCCTGCAGTTGAGACAGCAAATTCACTACAAAAGACAGTTTCCCTGAAAGAGTAGGTGGAGATTTACTTGAGATCCTCACTGGTTACATCACAGCTTGTCTCTCGGGTGCCCGGTAAAACACTCTACATGACAGAGATAGCTGGCTTGAGGAACCAGACACATTTATCAAGCCTAAGAAGACAGCAGCTCTGTAGCCGAAGGGAGAGGCGGCTTGCTCCCGGCCACAGCGGTAGCTGCCATTGACAATTTTGTCACCTTCTGGAAGATGAATAGGTGAAAGGCTTTGAGGGATGAGGGGAGAAGAGACTGGGAGCGTGTGAGTCCCAGTGGAGTTCTTGACAGTCCGTAATCTGGTCGTCACCCTTCATCGTCTCAGATGGCGACTCCTGCCAAACTTGTTTGAGAGCCTCGCCGTCTCTGTCTCTCTTTCCTTCCCTCGGCCCCCTTTCCCTTCATCAACACACGACTCTCAGAATCAAACGTAACATGAGAAACTTTGAGAAAGATTTAACGCTCCAACAAGAGGCTCATGCTGTGGACAAGTCCTCCTGGTAAATCATAATTTCAACATGATTTGTGAGTAAGTGTTATTGGACTAAATAAAATGGGTTCGCTCTCTTTTTCATTTCCACAAAGAGGATTTTAACACTAACGAGCTAATATAACTAATGCTTCAATTAGACTTGGATGTAGGATCTCCCCAGGTAAATTTTAATGCTTTCTTGTGCTGCCACTAAGAATCATGGGAACTGTAGTTTGGTTACACAAGCCTCCTCAGCTTCAACTAAGTAAGTGGTACTTTCAGTCAAGCTTTGCCATCATTCATCAACAACATGCGAAATGCATACGAACTAAATCAACATTCACAACTTCAACTAAATTCGCACTCGGACACCTCTAAAGCAAACGAAGATGACAGACAAGAACGCAGGTGCTCAAAGAAAGACGTCCATCACAGGAAACACAATAACCAGTTAGAGATCGCTTGAGGACCCATCAGGCATTAATTGGGCTGTACTTTATTGTGTTGTTGCAGGAAAAGACCCTTCCGTCCAATCAAAGTGTTGAAAAGGTCCTTCAGGATTTGAGTGTGATGGGAATGGCAGAGGCTCTCCGGAGGTCTAAGCAGGATGATGAGCAGAAAAACACTGTCCTTTCTGCCCACTGTACACCTCACAAGTGCAACCAATTAGAGTAATTGAAAAAGGGAGACATGTCCAATTAATAGTTTGTTCAGAGGAAGCAGGAATGGTGTAGAGTGGTTTGAGGCAGGTCGAAAGCAGGAAGAAAATGGGCAATTATTTACGTCTCACATGCCAGCACCATTATCTGGCCATTCACTCTCAACAGGGTTTTCTGTAAATAAAAAATGGAATGGGCAAAAAGCAAGGGATAGCGGGTGGGCGGTGGAGGGCAAAACAGTACCGCTAAGAGAAAAAGGTACTCGTGACGGGAGGCATTGGACCAGAACTTTGCATAATACCCCTTTAGGCAAAAGCGGCAAGCTGACAGGGGCATCTGAACTGTGGACATGCCTAACTAGCCAGTGGAGCCATTAGGAAGGCCTGGTGCAGCGTTTTGCCTTCACGCGTCAAATCATGCATGCTCGATCATCTTTTCCTCACCATACAACACATCAAAACCTTTCCCGTTCCATTCTCTCGACGCCGCGCACAGCAATTTATATTGATCACTCTGACAGTGTGATCATTCGATGATGTGCCAGGATTTGGGCAGCACTTACCGCTTCCAGGATATGGCAGGAGATGTGCCGTAAGTAGTTTGCACAGTGGGGGGAGAGCATCTCCACTACATTTGGCCATTTTTTAGCTGTGTGTGTTTTTGTGTGTATTATTATTGTTTTCCTTAAATTTGTTGACATTCAGCCAAGTATGGTGACCCATACTCAGAATTCGTGATCTGCATTTAACCCATCCAAAGTGCACAAACACAGCAGTGAACACACACACACACACTGTGAACACACACCCGGAGCAGTGGGCAGCCATTTATGCTGCGGCGCCCGGGGAGCAGCTGGGGGTTAGATGCCTTGCTCAAGGGCACCTAAGTCATGGTATTGCCGGCCTGAGATTCGAACCCACAACCCTAGGGTTAGGAGTCAAACTCTCTAACCACTAGGCCACGACTTCATGGGGATAGAAAGAATTAGCATACAAACTATTCGCTCACTTGGTGATTTCTGCTTTGGTGCAGTCAAAAGCATTCTGTCAGCCAAAAGCATTCTGACCTTTAAAAACCTTACAAAGTCGATCTGAAATTGTTAAGAGTTAACTTTTTCATTTGGGCGAGTTAATTCTTGCAGGCCCAATGCATACATAAACATGGCAGCCATTAGCAAAAGTTGATCTACCGCTATTATACTCCCATTTTCAGAAAAGTGGGAGTCTGGACCCTGCTTTAATAATTGTACAGATACAAACTGCAGTGTTATATGCACACAGTCCACTTAATGAAGACCCTAGGCACCACAGTAAACAAGTAAAGGGCAGTTTGAGTCACAAGTATTGATGACTGATGGAGAAAAAGCAAGCTGCAGAGTTTAGAATGCAGATATATGTGCCTCATCAGAGTTCGATATAAAATAGGCACAGATTCAGATCGTAAATGCCATGTGACTCAAAAGAAGTCACCGGAAAATTACGTCTTTACAGGCCTCATGGTGATTGACTGATGGCACCACAACAACCACTCAAGTCTCTTATTAATGACTATCCTGAGCTGTGACATGGAATGCACCAAAGAGTGAAAAATATGTCTAAAAAACAGTCACTGGTCGAATTTCTACTGTAATAATATAATATAATATAATAATATAACTTTTTTTTATCAACATAGATATATAGCAACTGGCTTTGATGAGTTTGACAACAATTTTTTTTATAGCAATTCAACTACAAAATATCTTTCTGCATAACCATCTGAACTGTTAGAATATTGCTCTGAATGTTTTATATATATAAAGTGTGAAGTGTGACGTGACATTCAGCCAAGTATGGTGACCCATACTCAGAATTTGTGCTCTGCATTTAACCCATCCGAAATGCACACACACAGAGCAGTGAACACACACTGTGAGCACACACCCGGAGCAGTGGGCAGCCATTTATGCTGCGGCGCCCGGGGAGCAGTTGGGGGTTCGATGCCTTGCTCAAGGGCACCTAAGTCGTGGTATTGAAGGTGGAGAGAGAACTGTACATGCACTCCCCCCACCCACAATTCCTGCCGGCCCGGGACTTGAACTCACAACCTTTCGATTGGGAGTCCGACTCTCTAACCATTAGGCCACGACTTCCCCTAAATCTATATATATCTATATATATATATATACAGTACAGGCCAAAAGTTTGGACACACCTTCTCATTCAAAGAGTTTTCTTTATTTTCATGACTATGAAAATTGTAGAGTCACATTGTCTAAAACTTCAAAACTTTTCTCATATAACACAATAATGACTTTAAATGATTTTCAGGGATGAATTTCTCAGCCAAAATTGATATGTGATTAATTAATAAGCGCATCAAATGTAATTCATTAGATTACAATTTTGAATCGCTTGACCGGCCTAGTATTATAATTTTTGATTATAATTCCTGTAACCAAACTCTTGTTTGGTGTCTGAAAGCATATTTATGTGTATGTTTCAGTTGAGTGGATTCCATGTTCGGAAAGACTCTCTTGATAGTTTTACTAACTCTCTAGTTAGGTTTCCCAAGCGCACACAAACATTTTCTGTCAGACTACCGAGTGCTAAGTGCTACCCGTGATTGACTTTGGTTTGACCTCAGTGCTGTGGAGGTGGCAATTACTCAACACCTAATTCCGTGACAAATGTTTTAAAGATCTGGATTGAGATGAGATTTTGAGCGATCAGTTTGTTCTTATCTTCAGCAGCTAATGACATTCTGAAGATCATCATCATTTCCTCTGCAAAGCCTCGGTCTTCCCGAGAGGCAGGGTTAAATGAACCTCGCTCAGGCCAAATCAGCTTAACTTCCTCTCAGCATGATAACAATACCGTCTCTTGCCCCCGGGACGATTCTCTCGGTGGGTGAGTGATGACAAACGCCCCCGTCTCCATCACCCACCGCATCAGTCCCAATCTTCCAGATAAACGAGGGTAACTAGAACGACGACTTGCATATCTCCATAAAAATAACAGTTGATGAGGAAGCCATTTTCTTCATTCAGCTCCAGTGGTGGAGATGCTTTGAAACTGTAGCTTGCCAAGCTGCTCATTATTAAAATAGTTTAAAACTGCAGTTAAAGTAGTCTTTTGTAAAAGTAGTTCGCCTAAGGTGGTCTACATCAACACAACCTATCTAACATTAGCTAACACATAAACTAAAGCTACTTAAGAGGAAAATTTCAGTATTAACCTTGAACACTATATCCTAAATATAGCTTAAAAACTAGAATACCAAACAAATCTGTTGAACAATCTAAAATGCCATGCATTTACAAGAATTAGTGAAGTGAATGGATTACATGAGCCAATTCACTCAAACCACTTCTCTAGAATTTCCCATACAGCAAAAAAGAAAGTGTACATTTTGAAATAAAACACACACATATACATATATTTTGAAATATAGTTCGGCACATGAGGGTTGAAACTAAATGTAAAAAATGTATTTAATTGAACCATGACCACATTTAACATATATTTAACATATATTTTGGCCACACACACACAAAAATCATAGAATGAATACAATATTCCAAATTGACATATGAGAAAGATGATCTTTTTGGACAAACTGACAAACTAATTCAGAATTGAACTTTCCAAACCTACAGACTTATTTAAAATGACTGTTTTGAACAAACTGAGTCACTAAAATGAATCAGACTTTCCAACACTAAATATTATAAAGAGCTACAAGCACAAACAATGTGACATTTTTTGGTGAAAAGTAGCTACTATCATGCTACTAAAAATGTAGTTACTAATGTCACTGTTTTTAGTTAGCTACTCTCTGCTCACCTCTGTTTTACTCTTTTTATTTTTCTGTCTCTCACTTTTTTCTCTCCATCTCTCTGATTGATTGGATGTGAGCTGTGGTAGGAGTTCGGACAAGCTTAAAGATGTCAGCACCAGCAACATTGTTGAAAAGCCATGAACACCTTCTCACTGCCTCTTCTGACAGCGTCAGCGAGTAGACGGACTGATGAGGAATGAGATCAGGAAGATGGATGCATGGGCAAGGAGAGCAGAACGATGGATGAGTCGGAAAAGTACGAAGAAAGATGGATAGATGTCTCAACTGTCAAACACGTTACCAGTCATGTGTGAGGGGCATCAGTCTTAACTAAGTCCAAAACTCAAAATTAAATCAATCGCAGCAGAGCGTGAAGTATCAGTGCCCAATCATTCAACACTCCTTTGTTTTTTCAACTGTTAGTTCAAGTTAAAGGAATAGTTCACCCAAACATGAAAAATCTGTCATCATTTACCCATCCTCCAAACCTGTATGAGTTTCTTTTTTTCTGTTGAACACAAAAGATATTTTGAAGACGTTGTTGGTCCCCATTGACTTCCATAGTATGGAAAATTCAGTAAAAAAAAAAAAAAATATATATATATATATAATTGAGGTCAATGGGGATCAGAAACTGTTTGGCCTTTCCTGATAAATAAATATGGATAAATAAACACTAATCTTCCGTCTTCTCTAGAGTTTCAAAAAGAGATATTAATGTCTCCGAAAAATCTGCGACCAAAATTCACAGATTTCAATGTTCGCACTGGTGATATTTTAGTATTATTTATATACAAACTTTTAATTTGCATTCATTTTTATAGTTTTATTTTCATTTAAATGTTGGTGCTTTGAATATGCTTTTGACATTTTTAAATATGTTAATACAGCTTTAAAACAGTCTTACTAATTTAAGTACTTCAACTTAAAGGCAACATTTCTCTCTCTTTTTTAAATAGTTATAAGATTTTATTACATTTAATACCAAACATTCCTCTTCAAATTTGTCCACAATCAAATGATCTGAGCTTCTGTCCACATTTATTTTACAGCTCTAGATTCCAAATGGAATCTTTGGAAAATTCAAGTTGACTATTAAATAAAATATGAGTGAGAACTCCGTGATATGGCATCCTATGAGCTATAACATTTTCCTATGTTTATCACAGTACCACTTCTTCTGTGATATCATCCCCATCCATAATGTTCATTAAAAGGTCAAAAGACATCCATAAAACATGACAATTATGTGATCTGGGACCTTTGATTTGCCATTGTAGAGACCAAGTCTATCCCTAACAGCCTTGTTCTTATTTGTGTTAAATTACGACATATGAAGCATGATGTAGCATAACAGTGTATGAAGATTTTTCACACCAAGCAGCCTCCTCTTGGTCAGTGCGGCAAATCCATGTAAACAACTTCAAAATCGAAATCAGTGCAGGGAATCTTTCGCCCTCACACGAATTTCCAGATCACATGGATTCCCATTGCAAAGACTGGACTGCACCACTGAAAATTTGGCGAACAATGGTAAAGGTGAACCAACCTAAAGCCCTTACACTCTTCTGTTGAGATCTTTGGTCAGTGACACTATGCTTGTTTTTTATTTATTAAAAGCATATTAAAAATGCAATTCATACAAAGATGTGTTTTAATTTCTAAATTTGTAATTCATTGTTATTTGTATATATAGAGGATGGGAGATACAATTTTCTTTATCTTGTGCACTCTTGATGTACTTTATTCCATTCAGACTGCTTTCATAAACCCAAATATGAAGATGAAATCCAAGTGACTCTTTGAGATATCCTACAAACATTTTCCATGTGAGCTTCACGCATGACTGGCACACCTCTCGGGTGTTCATCTTTCCTACGAGCCTCACAGTTCAACCCTTAATCCTCATTTTCCGTGGGCTGATCCTGCTTCAGTCTGGGTCATGGGGTCGGTGCTCGTCCAGACCTCGAGGAAAGAGCAACAGTACAGCCAAAGGCAAATTCCAATAGTTTTCCAGCAGGGGCATTGTATCCCCACTGAGAGTGTTGATGGCTCCAGAGCACAGCGAGGACAGGGGTGGGTATCGACACAATCGCTCATTGAAAACATACGGAGAGCTAACAGGAGAACAGAGCCTGATAAACACCCTATCTGTGCACAAATCAATTAGAAGAGGGTGTCTAATGTCGGCACTGGGGTGCATTCAAACACACACGCTCAAATACACCCTACAAAGGCATTACAAGAAAAAATGGATGCATCTCTATTGCTTTATTACAATTTCAAAATGCAGGCGGCAACAGTAGGCATAGTGCAGGGCCTCCACCGGCTTATATGAATAACTTACAGACCACCGACGGCTGCTGCTGATAACTGGAAAACTCATGATGGCTTTTGAGTGAGAACTCCAGGGCGGGAAGTGATCGCCGCATGCATCTTTGAACTGTTGTCTAACTGCTGGTGGCAGCACAGAGCTGATGCGGGGCCGACGGCGAGTGGGGCAGAATTGCCTCAGCCTGGTGCCGCCATCAGATGCAGAGGAAGATGGAGATGTGCAGTTTAGAGCCTCAATTAGGGAGGACGCAGATGCTCCACCTGCCTCCCATTGTGAATATGTGTGTGTGTTATGTTTGAGAGACACAGAAGCGGAGCAGATTTTCATTTTGGGAAACCACAAGTGAGTTCGCACTTTAGGTTGTAACTAACTTAAAGTAGTGGTGCTACTAACTTAACTACATTTTGTCAGTTTTTTGTCAGCAGGCAATGTCTGAGCCTACGGAGGACAAGTGGATGGACGGATGGCCAGACTGAACTATCTTAGGCGGCATTACCCAAAAGCATTGTAGGCCCAAGAATATCATAGAAACAATTTGCACCAGTGGTCTCCAATGATCTACTTAGGCTTATGATGCTTTTGGGAAAACTCAGCTTTGATTCATTTTAGTGAATCAGTTTGTTTCAGTGGTTCATTTACATTGGTTAAATAATTCTTATACCAGCAATTAAATCTATTCTATAAAAAATCTTCAAATAAATTTTGATAAGAGCCAAGTTTATTTATTAAAATATATTTTATGCAATATATAACTATACCTTAAGATTTCAGAGTTTATATATATATATATATATATAGACATCCCAATGTTTTTTTTTTCTTCTCTTGTTTTGGGAAAGTTTTATTTATTTCGTTTTTATTTTTTTATTTTTTTATTTAGTAATTGTTTATTTTGCTCTGTTACTGGCCAAACTAACAAAACTGTATATTGGTTTCCTCTTCTTGTGAAATTTAGATGGAAAATCTGGGCCTTTTTATTGTTTAAGTCACTTCTCAAAAGTTGCTTAAAGGTGCCAAATAAAATTCAAAAATAGCTAAATTTGTTGCTAGGTGCTTTTATGAAGAAAAAGTTGCTGGAGTAGTCTGAAAAGTTGCAAAATTTAGCAACAAAATTGCTAAGTTGGCCAGATATTGATAAGAAAAACACAAAACTATCTAAAAAGAAATAAACAGCAATGAGTCTAAATCTTGAGGAAACTAAATAATATAAAAATATTGCTGATCCTAACCTGATTCTGCCACCTTTATTCATTTCCTAAATTGCCATATAAGTGGAAAGAACAAATCCATAGACACTTATAAGAAGTGTATTTGGCAACACGGCTGAGGCTGCGTCCGCGCTCTCAATCATGCACCTAACCTGCCTTCCATTTCCATCATACTCCTTCTGTTTCCACTACACTCTCTCACACATACATATGCCTTGTCCAAATACCCGCACTGGTGGTCTTGACCACTTGAGAGTGTGTGGGCGTGGCAGGTAGTAAGTGCACAAGTCTGTCCCAGGTCTTAAAAATGCCAAAGCACAGTGCCCTTTACACACACTAAATCCACGCTCCGGAACGCCGCCGGTCTTAGTGTATCCCATCATTCATCATGTTCTGGAATAAATCGTGAGACTTTTTGCCGAGATTGCACGAGAGGTAACAGAAACCTTTCCAATGTAAGTTAAATATTAATATAATAAATAGATTTAGATGTAATTTGATAAAAAAAAATGTGTTGCACGTTTTATGGGTGTAAAGATGAGTAGTGGTGATATTTCTTTTGTAAACATTTGCGACTGCTTTTTATCATTTAATTAGAAGCACCACAAATTAAATTGTGTCATGTTATAGAGACTACTGAACAGACATTTACAAGTTGATTTTAAAATGCAAAGTAGACTATGTAAAATTAAAATTAAAATAAAGAAATGTAAACAATTGCACTTTTACAACACTATAAGTGTGTCCCATCAGGTAATGAAAAGTTCAACACACACTTGTGGTCTTCATCCTCACTTGACCACTGTTGCTGAATACAGGAAATACGTTATACAGTTAGTCAAGTGTAAAGACCACAAGTGTGGGTATTTGGACAATGCAATATATTCTTCTATACATATACATATTTTCTTTAGACATACAGGCAATTTCTTCTTAAACAAATTTTTTCTATAAATAATACTGTATGTATACTTTGAACACATTTGCATATCAAAATGTATAAACATGTGCATAAAATATATGAATAAAAGAGGTAAATATATATTTATATAATATATGAATGTGTGAATTAAAATATGTGACTATGAGAGCAAAAATATATGCATGTGAAAGGAGAATGTAAATGTGTGATACCCCCAGAATGAATTATTGCTTGTATGGCCCATATTGCCCATAGCAACATTTATATATATATATATATATTAGGGCTGTTGACATTAAAGCGTTAACGCATGTGATAAATTTTACAACCCTTAGCGTGTTAAAATAATTTAACACAATTTACGCAATTACTGAAGCACAATTTATATTCTAACCCTTTAACCCCATTTTGCTTCTCTGCTTGTGATCCAATCGTTTTAAGCCGCTAAACTTCGGGAATGTTTTCAGTCTAATGATCCAGTAAGTGAAAGCATTCAAACAATCAGTCCAAAACAGCGCTAATATAAAGGAAACCAGGATGATTACATCAGAGATTGCAGAGAGAACAGAGACTTGCATTGTGTTTTCAGTGAATTATTCATTCCAGCGTGTTTCGTTTTAAAACACAAGCTCTGTCATATTCTGTGATTGTCTGTGAAGAGCGCGAGCCCTCACACGTCGCGCTGTATGTGAAGTACAGACTAAACAGATTGTCAACACATCCCACCATGGCCAGATGAGATGCAAACTACGGTTTTACCGTCTCGCTAGTAAAGTTTTGATGGATGAAGACTGCAATCAAGGTGAAGACGACTGCAGTGGTGTACAGGAGTCACACAGTAAGCCTGAGGAAGTCGTGACCTAACGGTTAGAAAGTCGGACTCATAACCCCAAGGTTGCCAGTTCGAGTCTCGTACTGACAGGGATTGTAGGTGGGTGGAGTGAATGTACAGTGCTCTCTCCCACCTTCAATACCATGAATGAGGTGCCCTTGAGCAAGGCACCGAACCCCCCAACTGCTCCCCGGGCGCTGCAGCAAAAAATGACTGCCCACTGATCAGGTGTGTGTTCATCGTGTGTGTGAACTTTGGATGGGATAAATGTAGAGCACTAATTCTGAGTATGGGTCACCATGCTTGGTCACTTTCACTTTTTTTATTATAATGCGTGTATGAGTGCTATTGTCGCACATTGTATTTATGCACAGGCACAGACATTTCTGTACATTCACATTTCCACAAACATTTACGATAATTTTTTGATTTGTCTTGTGTATGTTGCTGTTTAGTAATTTCGAATAGATCTGTGTACTGTAGTAAATATACATATGCAGTCAGCCCTCGGTTGGATTAGGGTTTTTTTGGCATCACCATGTGGTCACGTTCGTTATCGCAACTTTACTTCTCTCAAATGTAAAAAAGCTATTTGCTGTTGCACTGTACACATACTATACAATTCCGTTTAGTTTTTTTGTTGTTACTTTTTCATAGCCTATGTGCTTATGTGGGATGTCGTGGCCTAAAGGTTAGAGAGTCGGACTCATAACCCAAATGTTGTGGGTTTTTAGTCTCGTGCCCGCAGGGAGTGAATGTACAGTGTTTGCCCAGGTTTGTTCACTGTGTGTGTGTGTGTGTGTGTGTGTGCACTTTGGTGGGGATTGCTAGTTTTGATTTTTAGCACATAAAATAATGATTAAATTATGAATTATGTCACCAGATAGGAGCTAGGAGCCTTATGTAGTTCTGTGTGTTAGTTTTTTTGTAGAATAAAACAACTCAAGGAACGTGAAGATTTGGTTAACATGATTCAGTTTGCCCCTGCTACTGCCACTGAGGTTAACAGGAATGCTAACGCTAACATCTACTCATTTCCTTCTTGAGCTAACTATTTTGTTAATAGCAAAGTTTAACTGCGTTAAATTTTGAGTAGCTTATATCTTAACATACTACATTTGATTCATCAGTATCTTGTGAATTGACCATACCGTTTATCTTGTTTTAAGTCTATAAAAAGACAAAGTTGATAAACAGACAAAAGAAGACAACAAGTGCTTCCACTCACAACTACCTGAGTCGACTGGCGCCGTCATTAGGAGCCTGCCGGGGGAGCTGCCTCTGGACGTCTAATTACACACACAGGATTGTGGTGTCACTCCTAAACTCCGCTGTCATCGGACACAGATGGGGTTTGATACCTTTAATTAGTGTGCGCTGCTCCCTACACA
Organism: Carassius carassius; assembly: GCF_963082965.1. Lineage (NCBI taxonomy): Eukaryota > Metazoa > Chordata > Actinopteri > Cypriniformes > Cyprinidae > Carassius > Carassius carassius. The sequence continues at coordinate 3,927,825 of NC_081798.1, read as the reverse complement.
GCTCTCGGGTGCTAATCAGAGACAACAGCGTGCAGTACATCAACATATGACCCCACTGCGGTCACACTGCGCCCCCGCCGGGCCTCGTATGGCAGAGGAGACGCAGGGGAATAATCTATTAAATACTCGACAGGAAATCGAAAGAGATGAGAGGAGAGATGATGGCTTGAACTGTGACCAGAAGAGCATGAAGGGAAAATGAAGGCCCACAGCTCTCTCTGTCTAGAATAAAGAGATTAGAGATCTTAAAAAGCAGTAGGAGATGTGTGAGATGTTGGAATTGGTAAGAAGTGCGCGGCATCACTCACATGTGTGTGTGTGAGTACATGCGCAAGTGTGAGTGTGAGGGCACACAGACGAAAGGCCACACTGCAGGTGTGACCAGCAGAAATACTCAACATTTCTTTGGCACCACTGTGCATGTTGGAATGAGGAAAAAGGCAGTGTGTGTTTAATAATGAGAGGATATTAAAGGGATAGTTCATCCCAAAATGAAAATTCTGTCATTTATTCACCCTCATGTTGTTTAAAACCTGTAATAGTTTCTTTCTTTAATGGAACATAAAGAGTCACTTAAAAAATAAGAGAGATCTTCTAAAAGATCTTCTTTTGTGTTCCAAGAAGAAGAAAAAAATCATACAGGCTTGGAACTACATGAGGGTGCAAATGATGACAGGATTTTCATAGAAACTATGGCAACAAACAAAAGATTGTTAATACTCTTAATTCAACTGAGCCTCTTAATACAAAGAGACTAAGAGTTCAATGAAAACGAGAAACAAACAGGAGCTTGACTGAAGTTTGTGTCTTTTTGTCTTTGATTATGGCATTTCAGAATAATCCAAAATATAATTGCGTTTGGCGATTAGAGCTTTTCAGTCATCTGATTTTCTCTCGTTTTAAAACGCATGGCATCTACTAATGATGCCGACCCATAGGGTGCCAGAGGATTGAGTCTGAAAACTCACAAATAAGTTGGCATTTCTGGGCTTTCTATTCCATCGTCTTGAAGTCAATGGGTTTTTGAATAGGTTTTAGGTTAAATGCTTCAAATAAGGTCAGAGGTTAACACAAGCTCAAGATATTTTCATGTAAAAGTTTATGATTATTACATGAAATGAAGAAGTAAAATTCTAAATGTAGGCTATGTATGAACACAATGGTCTCTTAACTTTAACGTCACCGCAATTAAAGGGATAATTCTCCCAGAAATGAAAATTCTGTCATTAATTACTCACCCTCATGTCGTTCCAAACACGTAAGACCTTCATTCTTCTTCGGAAAACAAATTAAGATATTTTTGATGAAATCCAAGGGCTTTCTGACTGCATCAGACATCAGTGGTTCAACCGTAATTTTATGAAGCTATGGAAATACTTTTTGTGCACACAAGAAATTAAAAATATTGACTTTTTCAACAATTTATTCTCTTTTGTGTCGGTCTTCACAAGAGCACAAAAAGTATTCTATTAGCTTCTAAAAAATTAAGTTTGAGCCACTGATGCCACATGGACTATTTTAACGTTGTCCTACTACCTCTTGTTGGCCTTGAATATGTCAGTTGCAATGTTGTCTATGCAGGGTCAGAAAGCTCCTGGATTTCATCAAAAATATCTTCTTTTTGTTTTGTTTTTTTGCAAAGATGAACGAAGGTCTTCAGGTTTGGAACAACATTATAATTTTTGGTTGAACTAAGCTTTAAGCCTCCAAAAACCCTTTCAGTCTTTATTTTAAAATATTTCCCAGAAGGTTTGAGTTAAAATAGGTTGCAGGAGCATGATTATAAACACAATGAGGCTGTGAAAGCAGACTAGTGAGTGGATGAAATATTTTGATCTTGTGCTCACCACAGACCTTATTTCAGGCAATTAACCAAAAACCCATTCAACATTAAAAACCATTGACTCCAGGACAATCGAAATGCTAAAATGCTAACTCATTTTCAGGCTTTTGCCTACAAAAAAATATCATCACTCCAGCACTTTATTATAGTATTTTTTATCGTTTTATGTTTTACTGGTTGTCTTGGACTTACACTGACACCTAGTGGCGTGGATGTAGCTAAATCATTTGAATTTTTTTTTTTTCAAAACTACTTATTTAAAAGCGCAAAAAGTTTAATTACTAATTAGAGATCACAGGAGTCCTGTGACACCCTGACAAATTCCCCAGCAACTTTTAAATTGGCCTCTTAAAGTTGCCTCACCTCTTTAAACATAAAAGTTTACATTTTTATTGTAAACTCTGCATAAAAAGTGCAGCAAGCAATAATCTCTCAGCAAATAAGACTCAGTGGCCTATTTATACCTGTTATGACTCTGAAAAGATCTGCAAAAAAAGAGCGGCAGATTTTCACACTGCCTTCTCCGAGCCCAAATGACTTTTTCATGAGCCTAATAGGAAATTATGGGTTATTATATTCTGCCGCTTGACACCCTGATTATAAAACAGCGCAACACAAAGAACTGCAGGAGAGTGGGAGAGAAAAAAATGAGTCGGGGAAGAATGTACCACTTTATTTTGAAAAGAATCACATTCTCTAATTCATTACTCTCCCAAGAAGCAATATACACCTCATTACAATAAAATGAACGGAAAAAATAATTTCCTCGCCTTACATTTGCTCATGACTGCGACCTAATCCTCAGGGCCTCGGGGTAACCTACTCTACTCCCCCAACATCCACCCCCAAAAAATCTCATCAGCCCTCATTTGCCTCTAATTCAGCTTTCTGTTCAACTTTAACCATCCATCTGCCCCTCTCAGCCGACAGTGGGTGAGACTACAGCGAAATGTATACCATGTTTTACGAGATTTACAGCAACTACATTCATCACCAAGGAAGACGTCCCGAGAGTTTCTTGAGTGTTTAGTAGTTAAGATAAAGACTGGAAACTAGAAAACAATTCTACGCCGGCCAGCTCTTAAGAGCCTCAATTCTCTCTCTTTAAAACATTGCAAAAGTGCCTTTTCCCCATAAAGCATGAAGTAAAAACAGTCTCTGAATTCCTTTAGGCCTTGTTGGAACAAATCAGTACGTTAGCACGTTAAAACACAAGATATATGGCCATGTTGCTCTAAAAGAAGACTTTATGGAACAGTTTCTTGGCAGAGTCGTGAAATTCTCCACATTTACTAACAGTCCACAGAGAGATGACAAATTTATTGAGTCTCCGATGACTGGTGGAGCACTTCTTTTAATATAAGTGTTTTTGTTCTTTAGTTACCAAGGCTTTCAGATTTTATTTGTGTTTTAGGATTCTTCTGGCATTGTTCTCAACCTCAAAGAAAGGATGTGGGAGATAAGTTGATTCTGTCAAAGCAATCTGTCACAAACAGAATTAATATTTCAGCCAAATAAATAGATTTTTTTAATGGGCATTTGATAAGCATGGCTTTTATTTTTTACTTTAATTATTACTTTTGTAATTATTATTTTGGTTAATAAAGTTGAATCCGGTTGTGGGGGAAAAAACACTTAAATTCTGCTTTGAAATACTGTTCAGCTGGAATCTCAAACTTGGTTGTCGTCTTTTTGAGCTTGTCTGGATTAGTTATTACAAAGATCATAAATCCAAGAGTGAACAAAAATTACAAACTGTGTATTCGACCACAAACATGGTCCTTTAATGTCTCTAGACTCTCTACTGTTGCCAAAATCCTTAACAAGGAGAGACTGTTCACTTTGCAGCCATATTTGCAAAACCACTGGACATCTCATCTATTCCTGTCACTGTGAATGGGGAAATCCTGAAATCTCAAAAATTGCTTGCCAAATTCACAATTCTTTTCATATTCATTTCAAATTCAGCAAATTTGAGTCAGCAAATAATCAGACATAAATGTTTCTTATGCTCCTATATATATATATGTAGGCCCATATGTGTGTGTGTGTGTGTGTGTGTGTGTGTGTGTGTGTGTGTGTGTGTGTGTGTGTGTGTGTGTGTGTGTGTGTGTGTATATATATATCAGTGAACTACGGCTCTATGTATAAACTGCCGCTCCATTGGAAAGCAGGTGATGGGGATTTACCACTAATCATGGAACCGACTTTACTGACGAGATGCTCATGATCATATCGTTCGATATATTGTCCAGCCCTAATTTCACCTACTGTTTTTCAAATACTATGCATTCGGACATACTACTTCTTTCACATACTGTGTTTTACATACTATGTAGTAGGGATGTATACTCTTTCAGATGCAGTGATAGTGTATAGTCAGTATCAATTTAATATCTTATTAATAAATAATAAAAGAGGAAAAGACAAAAGGTAACAAACTTTACAGTCTATTTCCCACTTTACTGTCTCACCTTCGTGGGAACATGATAGCAAACACTTCACAGCTTTTGTTACAGCATCATGAGAAACAGCAGCAGTTCAATAGAGCCACAGAATAAAAGCAAATCTTCCATCACCTGCTTAAATTGTACTGTTGAGTGTAGATCTGCTTTCTCTGAAGTGTCTGTCAACTTTATATTGAACATGGTCCAATAGATGTGTGTGCAGAGTGGAGGAGTGTGTGTGTGCGCCTCCGCGTTTGAGGGGTGTTTAGTGAAGGATTATGCAAATTAAATTTGGGAGAAAAAAATTTCTGTCCAAAAACGACTCGGGCGTAACGCTTGCTCAGGCGGGGTGCTTGACTAGCGTGTGTGACCGAGCCGCCAATGCCCACGCTTTCCCACAATCCAGCTTTGTTCACTGGGACGTCACCGTGAGGGTCTGTGGAGAGAAGGAAGAGCATGAAAGAAAAGAGAAGGAACAAAGCACGGTAGATAACTATGGAAAGATACTGGTCCATCTTTCCATCTCATTTCTATCAGATTTACTACTGCATAAAATATAAAACGGAGCTCAATCGCTTGACTCAAACCTATACGATACAGAACAGTGTCATGATTTCCTTTCCATTAACTTTCTAAAGTCTCTGGTGGAGCTACAATCCATAAATTACAGGCAATTATTAAAGGTCAATTGATCAACTAACTAACTCAAGCCCAAGGGGGAAATTAGCAGTTCCTCACAGCCCAGAACGCCGTCTGATTACATTCGGAATAACAACATACTATTCATATTATTTCTGCAGAATATACTGTAAATAATGATTTTGACTATTTGTAATATATAGCATTAGATAATCTTTTTTTTCATTTAAGTCATGTGGATTGGGTTATGTTTTAGTATACATGCTGTGCACAGTATGCACATTTTCTGTATGTATACAATACTGCAAAACCTATTACATGTGTCAAAATGTGCAGCATACAGCAGTGCACACTACACTAGTACTGTGTATCCCATAATGCAATGCACATGACCTTCCATATCAATAAGATTAATGAAACCGAAGTAAATAGTCATGATTTGTATTCTTTTCTCATTTGATTTATGAAAAAAATCTAATATAATTTAGTAACACAAAATTAATATTCTTAAAAAAAATTTATCATCATATACTTAGGGAAATTGGGGGAAAAAAATCTAATCTAATGTTTTATCTAATGGGGTGCTTTTGCATCGGTTTTTGTCACGAAGTAAAGTACGTCATATTGAAATTGTCCTTTGTGAAATTGTTGGTATTCATTATAGATTTAAGCAGATGCTGTCCCAAAGCTGAGAAAGGATGCAAAATAGCAGGAAGAGAGATGAGAAGAAGTTTGATTCCGCACCTTTGAACTTCCCGGTACAGGCCTCTTTGGTCCACAGGGAAAATCACCATGAACGCACCAAACCCACCAGCAGAAACATCCTCAGCATCTCTCTGACCCACGGGTGAGATTGACGGACGCTGGTGCACTTTTTAACAGATTTCAGTCAGCAGAAGAACACAATACAAATGCTACAGCTTTAGCTGAAAATTGCATGAAACTTCCAGGAGGAATATTTTATGCTTGCTGTGCAGACAATGGACAAATAGCCAAGGAAAGCCAGAGCGACTCAGTGGGGAACCAGGGAAATCTCCACACCAGCCTCCGGATTTTAGACAAAGAGGCACAAAAGGTAATTTTTTATCTGCCGAGCAGCATCTAAAAGGTATCAGGCGGGAGCTGCTTTTCACGGCTGAGAGCACAGATGGAGTGCTGAATCAAGCTGGGATGATCATCAACAACACACCACTGCTCTTCTGCCTTTCAAACAGTCCGAACGTAGCTTTTCACTAAGTTGGATTTTCTTTTCTTTTCCTTTTTTCTTTGGCCTGAATTAATCTCTCTTCTAGCATGCTTCTTAAAAGTGGGATTCTGTACAGAGCTTAGCCAATGCATTGCTAGTATTTCTTCCTTTTTTCTGCATTTTTCCAAATTCCTGCTGTGGCGATCAATAGCGCTTGTCATTTGTTCTCCTTGTTGGCTTGTCTCGTCAGATTTTCAGGAGGTCGGTAAATTGGTCTTGACTAGAGTCAAACGGAATCATCAAAAGCAAATCCCTTCAGAGGACAATGAACTGTTCCAGCAAGAAAAATCTTTTTCTGCTAAATATTGAAAATCGTTTCAAGACGTTGAAATATACTTAACCCCCTCCTAAAAACCACTAGATGAGCACGATTTTCAGTTCATTTGTTGACAATTTTGTTGAAAAAGTAAGCCTAGACAGAATGTATAAAATAGTTAATCTCTTTAAAATAATATTAATAATAATATTTAAAAATGTGGCAGCAACGAACTTGCTAATTGGTTGATTGTGGCAGTAGGAGGCGGGACATTCTCATTCAGGGAGCATTTGATTGGTCAAAAATCTGTGTAATGCAGGATGAGTCATCGATATGTTTTGCTCTGTTTTTACAAAAGAAACGACTGTAAACTTGAAAAGTAATAATGACAGCTATAGGCTGAAAAATATTGTTTCTCCTGCCCCCTCCTCAGACTCAATGCTCATGCGGGTTGCCAGATTGAGGACACGCAATACGAACAAGCGTAACTGACAACGGAAACGGCTTTTTAATATGTCTGTGGTCATAGAGCTTTTTAGATAGATGTCGAGGCTTTGTAGGTCAGTTAGACTCTGCAATCTTTGACCCAGTTAGTTTTCAAACTGGCAACCCAGGCAGTCTAAAATTGTACTGGGTAAACTGTAAATGGGTGGAATCACACCGCAGAAAAAACAATTACAGACATTCCGACACAGAACACACTTGTTTTTCCTTTTTTTTTAAGTAGCCAGTTTATTAACTACTCAGACAAAACAAGTACGTATATTAACTTATGTTTCCTGAATATTTGCTAATTATAGTGTTTTTAAGCTTTATACAGTCAAAAAATGACAAATTTAATTTCATATTTGAAAGTATCATTGTATTTTTCCAACATTTCATATTTGTATGTCAAAAAAGTAAAACATTAATCTAATAACATTATTAATACATCTGGACAGATGGAGTTTGTTGATACTGATTTTATTTGAATAGTAACAACCATATAGTGTCTTATAATTCTAACTTGACGTAAATGGAGACATGACATTTAATCAGTTTAGGAAAATATTGTCTGTCATAATGTTAAAAAGTGTAACAGCAATCAATTTAATGCAAATATCAAAAATATGCTGATTAATGTAATACCTGATAGAGCACTGATGAGACTTCTTCAGAATAAATTACATTTGTGCCAAAAAAAATAAATTCCCTCGGACAAGTAACTTTTTTACTTGGACAAGTGGATGATTGATTTAGCACATGTCAAGCACATGTCAAAGCTTAATGTCAAGCCCTGATTTATTCACTATTGCAAAGCTAAAATATTATGTCTGTATTTTCAACATTTTGACAAAGAAATGCTTAACTTTAGGATGCTTTTTTCACATTTTCTTAAATAGAAATATTGGTAACACTTTACAATAAGGTTCATTAGTTAACATTAGTTAACTACAAAAGTTAACATGAACTAAGAATGAACAATACTTCTACAGCATTTATTAATCTTTGTTCATTTCAGCATTTTCTAATACATTATTAAAACCACAAGTTGTGTTGATAAAACGTTAATTAATGCACTGTGAACTAACGTAAACAAGCAATTAAAGACTATTATTATTAACTAACATTAACAAAGATCAATATATAGTGCAATAAATCTATTGTTCGTTGTTTGTTCATGTTTTTTTTTACATTAACTAACGTTAACAAATGACACCTTACTATAAAGTTTTACTGAAATATTATAACAAAAAAACTACCAAGGTACAGTAAATCACTATATTCATGTACTGGGGTATATAAAGAACACCAAGGTAGGCTACCTCAAAACCAATCTCATGGTATTGACAAAGTAAATTTGTGATATTGATATGTTATAATATGTTATTCTTGCTTTCGCTGTTTGATAATGAACATCGGATCAATCTGAGAATCAAATGAGTGTTTTTTTGTTGTTTTCATTCATCTGTCATAGCATTCATCTTTCAACTCAACAGAATTATAGTCTCTATTGAAACTCAGATTTTAATTGAGATTCTGAAATATGGTGTTTCTGAAAGACTGTTGCTCATTAAGCAATGATGATGTGAGCAGAAAATGACCAAACTCATTATGGTGTTAATGTAATATAATGATTATGTGTGTTTTGACCCATTTTTTTAGGAGTGCTATTTCTGTGCTGATGTGGCTGAATTTGGAGAATATGAACCTTTCTGTTGTTCCAGTATAATGATGTTTATAGACTTAATTCTCCATGTTATTTAGCAGTTTTAATGGTTCACAAGGCAGGAAGGAGGCCAAACTCACCTGGGCAACAGTGTGTGTGAGTGTGTGTATGTGTTTATGCATACAGTGTGCTCTGATATTAGACAGACAGATAGCACCATCTAGTGACAGAAAAAATCTAAATCGGGAATAATAATTAAAAAAAAAAATCTAACTCAAAACCACACAATAAGAATGAGAAAAACGCTGAAGTATCTGCTTATGATTATATAAAACAATAAGAAAGCGCCTTGACAAGGGAAAGAAATGCTATGGTTTTACAAAATTTTTAAATGGACTAAAGACTAGCACATATTAATTCTAATAATGCAACATTAGCAGTGTAAATGCTAAGGTTCTAAGAAAAGAAATAAAAAAATAAAGGATTTAAAGATTAAGTGCAGCATAGATTATATTTAGAGTAGGCAAATTTAAACTATCACTCAACAGAGGCTAGTAGTTGAACAACTAATTGCTGATTAGTTACATTTAGTAAAAAATCACAATCATCTTTGATTAAAAGGAGTTAACCTACCGTGACATAGGACGTGAACTGAAATCAGTGTTGTATAGGTATCAAACTTGTTGAACCTAAATGAGAAATAGGATATCATATAGAGCTATATAAGCTAGCTAGACTTATAGACACACTCTTCTGCAGTTAATAGGCTTATTATATTGCATCAGATATCACTTTTAACAGTGCATTCAACCCTATATTGGCAAGTCAATATATTGTTTATTAAACCTTAAAAAAAAAAAATATATATATATATATATAGCACAAAATAACTCTTGCCACATTGCAGAAATAGGGGCCTTTCTTAAATCTATTACATCTAAATACATCATGTTTTTCATGATGTCTACATCATGTTTTTATGTAAAAGGCAAAAGTGAATCAAAAAAATAACGAGGATGAAAACAGAAAAGAGAATTTAATTTCAAAAGAGCCCAAAACACATCCAATCAAATGCAATTACAAAAAGTGAATGAATGAAAGGCACACTTCAGGAATCATTGAAATTGTGTACATTAAATATAGATCCAGTGATACTGATAGTTCATGCATTTCAGTTCAACAGTATTTGACAGCATCAACAACCAGTGAATGTTTTTCAAAGAACACCATGTCATCAACGCTGTCATACACACCCCTTAAATGTTCAAGTTGGAAATCTGAGAATTCTGATATTGGATCCATATACCTCAAGATGGCTTGCTGTTTTCACAGCACATTAAATATTACCATTACACAATGCAGAATCACACCCAATTTAAAAAAAAATAATGCAGGTTGAGACTCACAAAACCTCAGTTATCATGCTGAGTAACACTGAACACAGAAGCACATCTACATTTGGAACCAACATTGTGTGGGAATGTTTAGTCTCTAAAAATGTAATTCCTTTTATTTATGCAAAAAATCTTGAAATGGTACAATGATGAGTGGTCAGGAGTGTCACCATGTCATATAATACCACGTTTTGCTTTTGTAGTTTCTAAACCCTAAAAATCAAAGTGCATCTCTTACATATGCTGGTATTTGGCAGAATCATACACACAGAATCTGTGACTTTTTCACACTTATTCCATAATTCACATCTGAAATCAATACCCAGTACAGTCCCAGTATAGCAATGAAAAAAAGACACAAAGAAAAGAACAAAAACAAGGATATTTGAAAGAAAACATCAAAAGGCATAATATATATATATCATAATTTGACAATACACCTAAAAAATGACAACTTCAGATAGCCCAAACAATATACTAGTCCCATAAATTAGCAAACAACTTTCAGGCCTTTCAGTGTTGGTGGATTGGAAATGAGGGGTAATCTTTTACAATATTAATTATTAACACACGTTAACTCAGACAAGAGTTTCAAACCCCTAAAAATTATGCATAAGTAACTTTGGCACAAAACACAGTTTTGACCTTCTGCCACAACAAACTTTATGACCTTCCCAGAAATGTCCAAGAAGATCTATTTGGCCATATCAGTCCAAAATATATCTAGTTTAAACCTACACATTCCACTTAATCTTGGAAAAAGGCATCCAAGCATAGTGACTAGATCCTCTCATGACAACAACATCATTCAACAACCATTTTGGTGGAAATAATGGGATTGTCTTCAACGTATTATATTTCTGGCAGTATCAAACACCCCCAGACATTCATCTGTTGAAAGAAGCAGAAAAGAAAAGCAGGTCAGACGAGATACTATCTGAGGTATAGATTTTCCAACATCACAGTCCAAAGTCTGATTCTAAACAGAGACCAAGCGTTATTTATGTCAATATTTGAAGATCTGGTAGGATAATCTAGTGTTTGACTACCTTCTCAAAGATTTGGCTTCGTAAACAGTGGTGTCATCCTCGTCGCTTTCTAGGTGGGCCATTTCCATTGTGTCATCATAGTTTGACAGGAGCCCGTATTTCTTTCTCTGAACACCGGTTTTCTTCAGACTGGAATGAGAGCACAGAGACAATATACACTTGAAGAAACAAACTAAAAATACAATTAATCTACACACCTTCTTATTAATATATTTATCAGCAAATTATGACTTAAATGTCAGCTACTAAAGAAAACACACTGTTGTTATTGTTAGTAATAGTTAGGGTGACCAAATGTCCTTTTCCCCTGAAATGTTTTGGCTGGGATTTTTAAATTGTGTGAAATATCCAGGGTTTGCCTTTGTTTTTCTATTGTTTACATGCTGAAGGTAATGACTGAAAAGCAGTTTTGACCAATAATGTGCACTGCAGGCGTTGAATACTTGAATACTTCTCTCACGTGGCGTGAGAGAAGGCAAGATTAATATTGAACTGTCAAAGCATTGAAAATTAAGCATACATATAATGTATGAGGAACATAAAGACTACAATCAACAGGAAAACAAAGACAAAACCTGGACAAGTACTGTAAAAAGAGAACATACCCTAGTAATAGTCAATTAACTCGACTGCTGATTCTGTAGAATAAAATAGCCTTTTCAACAAGGTTAATGACTCTAGAATCATGTTAAGTGAGAGTACGTTCCAGAATTTTTTTTTAAATATATAATTATGATGAAATAAAAATAAAATAAAATCGCAAACGTGTACTGCTAATTAAAAAGCTTTATAAAAATTAGTATCTATCGGTTTTTCAAAGGTCCATAGTGCAGCTCTTTGGGAATTATAGTTCACCTTATCCCGTTACTACTAAAACTAAACTTTAAAAACAAAATAAATTATTTTGAATTTTTATTGTTTTTTATTTTATTAAATCAATATTTAGCCCAGAAAGTCTTTCTCGGGGTAAAAATAAATAAACAAACAAACAGATTATATGACATAATCCTCAAAGTTTCTTACCAAGATAAGGTTGCATTTTGTATCACTGTCTAAGTATAAGCATGAACATCTTTTCTAGGTAGGAACACTTTTAATGCAGAACCTCACTTGACATGATTTCCAGATCTTACCGGACAGCTCTCACTATGAAATAGAGAACTCCGATGGCTGTGATCCCGATCAGAACATACAGAGCCCTGTTTATCATCGCGCCGTCCAGACCGATGCCCATGTTTGAGTTGGTGGAGTTCTGAGACTCTTCTGTAACGTTACTGGTATTGGAAGTGTTCTTGTGTACGGTGGGCTTAGTGGCGGTGGTCTTGCTGCTCGTGTCATCGGCGAAAGAAACAGCCCACAAAGTCAAAACCAGAGGTAGCAGTCTTAAACGCATCATAGTAGCTTGCGTTCGTGATATTTAAAGACAAGAGAAGAAACACACAACTATGAAGTTGTCTTTGACGACAGAATCCAGTTCCTCTTCCTGATTGGAGACGTCACGACAACACAAGGTGTTGCGGTAAATTGTGTTCTGAGGGGAATCAACAACGAAATCAGGTTCCCATCTGAGGAAATTTACATTTATGCGTGTAGCAGACGGTTTTTATAGTGCATTCAGGGCAGGCTAACATTCCTGGGAATCGAACCTACAACCTTGCGCTGCTAACACAATGCTTTACCACTTGAGCCACAGGAACACTTAACGTTAAAGCATCCATTGTATTTTGAAAATTATATAATTTTCAAGTAAAAATCATAATTTTACTGGTTGAATCATATTCTAAGCAACACCGTCGAATTAAACAGAAACGTTAGCTACTAGCAGAGCCGTTAAAACATAACCTTACTAGCTAACGTTACGGTTAGTCTGTCGAGTCAGTTGCGTTCCCATTTCAGCTGTTCTTCATTTATTGACACAAGAATAACCAAGAGGGTCTGGCTGCAGACTTGCACTTGCACTCTCGGACTTGCACTCTCAGACACTTGCACTTCCGCTAGTGACATCACTTGCAGTCTTTATTTTTTATTTTGTTGAATTTTCTGATTACTTTTTGTTTGAATTTCCCAACATTTTATAACAGTAGCCAGGTCGCGAAGAAAAGAAAAAAGAAACTAAATTACAATGTCACTTGCAATCGCTACTTGCACTCTCCGCTACCTGTGACGTCACGTGCAATCAACACAAATCGTGCGTGTTGCCAATGGAGACAAGACGCTGTGGTGGTGATTAAACGATTACACCTAATTTAGTACTATAACGTACAGGGTCTTGCAAGAAAAAGACAAGACTGGCAAATCCGTGGCCAGAACAGCAGAATATGAACGCTTGCGCAAAGTCTCTCGCTAAGCGTTTTCCTCCCGTAGAAAAACATAAACACTTAACATGGCTTAATGTATTAAGATGATATTAAAATATCAAATTAAATTTACAGTTCATTATTTTAATGAATATGTATATTTTCCTCACATACCGCAAAATGTGGCATAATGGACTAAGATGATAAAGGCCAAACTCAATATGCTTCTCTATAGTATTAAAATACACAACTAAAATGTACAGGCACGCAGGTGAGCCCAGAATAAACGCAACACGCAAAGTTTCGCGTTAAGCATTTTTCCATATAGAATAAACTGTCTACAACTCGTTTATATCACTGTCTTTGTCCATTAAGCTACATTATGTGTTTTATTCATAATGATTTTCTATAGGAGGGAAACGTTTAATGTACAATTTAACGCACTGCGTTCTGTACTCGTCTGCTTGCATGTACGGAGTTGATCCTTTTAAAATCACAATGCATTTCATAATGCATGTTCATATTTGCTGGTCTGTATATATGTTGAGTCAACAACAAGACATATAGGCTATAGGCCTACTGAATTGTCTTTATCATCTTAGTCTTTTTTAGGCGACATTAAGCGTTTTCCTGTATGGGAGGAAAAGTTTGCTCATTGTGTTCATAGCCATCTGCTTGCCTTGTAGTACATTACATAATAACTATATTTTGAATTTGGTCTTTTAATTGAACTTAATGTATCTAAATACATTATACCATATTAAGTGTTTATGTTTTTCTACAGGAGGAAAACGCTTAAGAAAGACTTTGTGCATTGCGTTCATATTCTGCTGTTCTGTGGCCACGGATTTGCCGGTCTTATCTTTTTCTTGCAGGACCCTGTACGTTATAGTACTAATTTGGTTTTAATCGTTTAATCACCACCACAGCTCTTGTCTCCATTGGCAACATGCACAATTTGTGTTGATTGCAAGTGACGTCACAGGTAGCGGAGAGTGCAAGTAGCGATTGCAAGTGACATTGTAATTTATTCATTTTTTTTCTTGTCTTCACCACCTGGCTACTGTTGTAAAATGTTTAAATTTGATTCAAACAAACAGTTATCAATAAATAGAACAAAAATAAAAAAATAAAGACTGCAAGTGATGACACTAGCGGAAGTGCAAGTCTGAGAGTGCAAGTGCAAGTCTGCAGCCAGACCCTTCTCAGAATAACCGTCATGGACACAGACTTGAGTAAACAAATATTTATTGAAGGCAAAAAGTACAACTAGGAATGTCATGAAGAACTAGATAAAGAATGAAAACGGTGTAATCCTGATTTTAACCATTTTATATTGAACTATATTTTCGCATGATGATGGTCCATAGCTGTAATCAAAATATACATGTTTTTAACGGATATAAAAACCCATAACATTTAACATTGTGATACAAAAATAGTATTTACACCTCATCTGTCCACTATAAGAAAAAGCACTTCATAATCTAAGGCAGATGTTGTATATTGAGGGTTTTTAATGTTGTGCAAGGATGCATAATCAGGTTTTATCCAGCCACTGTAAAGAATCAACAACATGATAGAAACTTTCTACATCCAATGAGCATTTAGATTCATTTAAAGCGCCACCTCTATTTTTTTTTTTAGATTGGTCCCATACAAACAGTAAAACGTAATAAAGTGGGAAATAACAAATTACACAGAACCTACTGTAAAATGACCTACTGTAAAAATAGTAAAATAACTCAATCCACTATAAAACATTGCTAAGAATATGATTTTCTGTATATCATCTGGTCAGAATGTCAAATTTAGGCCTTCCTTCCTCAGGCCATTATAAACCTCTTCTGAAAGCTAATGCAACTGAATGTCACAAGGATGCACTGCTCTCAGTCAACAAAGACATTATTATAAAAAGGCACTTGTCAGATTTCATTTTCTTTTTTTCTTTTTTTGGGGGGTTGGTGGATAAAGGCCTAGCTGTTTTTACAGAGGTCACTAAAGGCCATCTGTTAAGACTGGCATTATGTGACGTGCACAATTCACCAGGTGTGCTGATTATCAGTCATATCTGGCGGCCACCACAATTCACCTGAACTGTTTCCATAACACCGTTCTCCACAGAGAGGCTGACATAAGCCCCTCTGAGAGGACCTGTCTGTACACACCGTTTGTCGTGAAGCTAAGTCCCTTACGAAGGTAGACGGAGGAAAGGCTTTGGTATCAAGCTGTAGTGTACACACAGGTACCTAAATACATAAAATACATGGGGCATAAGTAGAATAGCTTAAATAATCTACTATATCACACAACACAAAGACAGACACTAAACATCTACATTAAATACAGGACAAACAGTAAACGGACAGCGGTTAATGATCCGCTGACCACAGCCAACATGCAATGGCCCACAGTATAAAAACAAATCAAATCTAGACAACACTATTGGATTTATACACAAACAATTGCATAAATTTAAAGGAGGGAATGCCTGTAAACATTCTATGTCTAAAGATACAGTATACATGCAAAAGCTATAGGACATGAGGAGTATAACCCTACCGGGAGATATGTAACGCAAAGGCACAGAGTTTTAGGCCTATACCATCAGCCTGATGAAATAACCCATGTCTCATAAGAGTATGAATATTTGGCCCTGAGGGCACGAAATGGACTGTAAACTCCAGATTTGCAAACATTAGTTGCAGATGTTTGACTGTGGTTCTGAAGATCTGAAGCAGTAAGGCACAAATGGTACGAATGGAATCAAAGGCCTGTAGTGGTTCATCTCTGCTTCTACAGAAATTCTGAAGCCTGAAATAGGCTGAAAGTGACAGATGGAGTGATACAGTTAATGACGTTTTCAGGCCCAACTAATCATACAGCTGTTCTAAAAACTTGAGAAAAAAATATATGTAATTATCCACTTAAAATGCCTCTTAAATAAAATAATGAAATGCTGGAAGTGAGCATTGTGATTAAAACTCATTAAGGTTTAAAATGACTGGCCACTCCATCCCTTTCAGACTGTATTTGTCTCAAATGATGGACTTGGAGAAAGAAACCCTAAGATGGTGGTTTTCTCCGAGATCATGGTTGTGGAACTGGATGAGAGACTCGATCGCTTCCTCCACTGAACCCATCTGAATCAGAGCCATCTTGCGATCCTTCCTGGAAGTTGATGAATTTGTTAGTATTTCTTGTGGATGCACTGTTATAGAATCTATGTGCTGACAAATTCAGTAATCAACAGACTGTTGTGGCCAATTTTAACTCCAAATGACCAGGTAACAAAAGTAAAAACCATTTACTAAATACTTAAAACCATTCACTAAAGAAATAAATTAGCTAATAATAAAAAGTAAACTAACTAAATATGTAATTTCACATATAGGGCTGAAACGATTCCTCGAGTAACTCGATTACAAAAAATGATCAAGGCAAATTCCTCTGCCTCGAAGCCTCTTTTAATGTATTTTAAATCTCACATCAGCCTCTATCGCAATGATTTTTTTTAATGTGACAACGCGTTTACGTCACCCACAAAGCGGAAGGAGACAAGCGCTGCGTCCGAAATCGCTTTTTCTTTTACTGTCTATGGAAATCGCATACTGCAAGGATCCAGCAGTGTTTTGATTTGAGGGCACGGGCAAACGTAAAGGGAACGTCGTGACGTGTATCCATTGCAAAATAGAGCTGGCATACCACAACTAGGGCCCTATGATTTCCGCAATGCAGAAAACGCGGAGGATTTTACAGTTTAACGCGGAATGGCACGGAATTTGCTAAATTTTGAATGAATTAATCAAAAATAGGTCATTGCACTTAAATCAAATCAAGATATGGACTAATATCTGTAAATATTAAGCTGGAACAGTCTATTTAAATATGAATCCTGCATGTTCTGCGTGTCTCTGTTAATGAATGGAGCAGAAGTGCGTCTTCATTCATTAAACACACACACTGAAGCGCACGTGACGCTCCGGTGATTTCAGCATCTGCTGTCTCTCTAAATAAGACGTGAACACATGAACAACATCTCCAGAACTGCTCTGACAGTCACTTCAGGAGCATTTAACCGCAGTGTTGCCAACTAATTTTCAGAGAAAGTTGCTAAAGGAAGGTTGATTTGTTGCTAAAAGTTGCTAAATGACGCTGTGATGTCATTGCGTGACGAGGGCGCTACGTAATCACTACGCAAAATTGTGTCTGTCACTGCATCAAATCTAAGCAAAAATACTTGATATGTTGATTTATATTTGAATTTAAATAATAATAATGCATAATATAATATTAAAATATAAACTGTATTTTTTGTATTGTTGAACACTTACAAATCTTTTGAACAATTTCAGATTAATTTTTTTCTAGCTTGTAAACTAGTAAAACTACTACACATTCTGAGCAATAGTGTTGTATAAAGTATTGTATTAGTTAGTATGCTACACTCTAAAAATAGGGCAAAATCTATTATGGTAATATGAAGGAATTTTTCGTGTAGATTTTTCACAGGTTTTTTACCTGCATTTTTAATTACGCATTGTATTTAGTGTTTTCAGTTTACAATGGATAATGTATAATGTCCTGGAAAAATACTAGTACCTTTTCCATTTTTCTAGATATTGTTCTTGCAATGTGATAAGTGATCAGCAATCACAGTTACAAGCTAACATGGTGTATCATTAATGAACAATTATTACATTTGTATTATTATTAATAAATCAAACAATTGCAAACAGCAAGTAACTTGATTTACATGATGTTTACTCATCTTTGGTTCCCTCTTTTTTTGTATATTAGATGAAAATATGAGCCTTTTTTATCACTCAAGTCACTTATTAAACGTTGCTAAAAGTTGCCAAATAAATGTACAAAATTGCTAAATTTGTTGCTAGGTGCTTTTTGGAAAAAAAGTTGCTAGTGTAGTCTGAAAAGTTGCTAAATCTAGCAAAAAAATTGCTAAGTTGGGAACACTGTTTGACCGTTTGATTTGAGTAAAACTAGCGTCACATCACATACACAGAACTGTAAAGGTACGTCAACCCGTCAAAATAAAAGTCCGGTTAAAGACTATTGTTCAGCAGAATGTACATAGCCTACTACTAAGGAAAAAAAAAATCAAATTGTTTTTTTTTTAAGGTTTAATCACACAACATTTCTTCCATGTTTTATTTTTAATAGTAAATCCCCTTTGTTTACCAAAAAGTTAAGTTAATTTTGAATAATTAAAAGATAATTAAATTAATGTTTTATGTGTTTAATGTTTAATGTGCATCTCAGAAAATGCTTTATTTAAAACCCCAACTGAATGGCACTTTAATGCACTTAATTCATCTGTCAACTTTATTGTCATTGTTCACAGTACAAGTACAGACAGAGAAACAATGGGTAATAATTAAATGTTTATTTTTGATGTATGCATTGCATTCTATGCAATAAAAATATTTTTTTATCTAAAAAAGGAAACTTAGTTGTTCATTTTAAGAGACCCATGAGTCTTATTTTCTCTTGCATAATGAATATTGCGCTTTAATTAAGCAAAAACACATTTTATCCGATTACTTTATTAATCGATGGAATTTTTGGTAGAATACTCGACTACTAAAATATTCGATAGCTACAGCCCTTTTTTAAATTGCTCACAAATTATGTTCTGTTTAATCATTTATGAAAATTATTACAATATTCAAAAGGCAAGCATAAGATTAATAAATAATAACATGTATGATATAATTATTAATTAGACTTCTACCGATAATAAAATTGTAAAAGCTAATAATTATTCAAATTATACATTTTCTGTAAAATTCTGTAAAATAACATTTCTGTATTGAATTTTACACACACACACACACACACACACACACACACACAATACAGAAATTAATAAACAATTAAAACACTAAAAATAAAATAGGTTAAATGCTAGAAGCAAAATGTGCATAAAAGTTTTAAAATGTATGCACACGCACATTATCAGTTTCCGGCTGTGATTCCACTACCAGCATCAATAATTAAGATTATGTTATACTAAATATGATAATACTGCAAATTGCACACACTTACTGAAAGAACTTGAAGTTTTTGACAAGAGCACCATTGGTAGCAAAGAGCATCTTGAGGTCATCTTCAACAACCAAGGGCCTGAAACAGAGACAAAGTTATCCGTGAGATATAGGGGTTTTTAAATGAATAGAAAAACAAGACACTGATGTGTATAAACTCACGGGATGTTCGACAGGTGCAGGGTAGACGAGGGAGGAAAGATGTTGGAGTAGTTTTTGGAGCCTGGCTTCTTGAAGCGATGGAGAGGAGAGTTGCTGTAGTCTTTGGTGAGTCCCTGGTCCTCATGTCCCTCTCGTGGCATCTGGACAGTCGTGTGTTTGGACAGCGTGATGCGCAGCGGTCTGCCATACAACTTCTGCCCGTTTAGATGGCTCATTGCTGAAATATGAATGTATACATATAGAAATAAATAAATACTCAACTACAAGTGTATCAGTGTACATCATTCGTAACATCAATCAGTATACACAGTAAAACACAGCACGACTGATAGCCCTCTGGTCTGGTTTCCTTTGTTTGTTCATCGTGAATCATTGTTGTAATGGTTTAAAAAAATAAAATAAATGTTGCTCTTTTGAACTTTCTATTCAATAATCCTGAAAAAAATTAAGCAGCACAATTTTCAACATTGTTAATAAATGTTAATAATTATATAATGATAATAAATGATGTATAAAAATACAGTAATTCAGTAACACTGAAGACTTTTAAATTAAATTACATATTTGTTTATATTAATACAGAAAACGGTTGTTTTATATTGTAGTAATATTTAATAATATTGCTGTTTTACTGCACTTTTAATCAAATAAAAGCAGCCTTGGTAAGCATAAGAGACTTATTTTAGAAACATTGTAAAAATTCATACTGGTGCAAACTCTCAATTGCAAGCATATTCTAATCATTTTTAATGCTGTTTACCAAGCTGAGCCTGTGTCCCATCAGACATCTGTATGAGAGCATTCTCCTTCTTATTGAACATGATTTTAACTCTCAATACATCCCCATATACACCTACAAAGAGAAACAGTACGATGTCAGATACAAATATGCAGTACATTATGATAAGACACATCTCATCAAAACCAGCCTGAGCTATAAAACAACTTCAGTTCACAATCAAGATGCTCCATTATATCACACCATCACATGCTCTTCAAGGTAAAAAAAATATATTTATATAAAATTATTACTAGTGTGCAACTAGGGTTCATTCAAAGGAAAAGGAACTTGCTTTAAATGAAAGACTGAAAAATTCTTAGTTAAGAAAAAAAAATTGTGCAGAGGAGAGTTCAAAAAAAGTTTAGAAAACTGCAACGTGGGTTTAGTTTGCTTTTCGATCTCCTGAGGAACAGATTTAATGGATTGACTGAAATAAGAATCGAAAGATAAAAAGTTGAGGGGATGAAAATGTTTTTGACCCAAAAAAGAATGAACTTATAAAACAGCAGGAGTCTTGACTATTAACCAAGTATTTTAAACTCCACAGACATGCAATAAAAAAGGGTAAAAGAGGAACAGTTTTCAAAAGCATGCAAAATTTTATGAGGCGCCAATTTGCTTTGTTTCGTCATTAAAAAGCTGCAGCCTTCCATCTGCGTTCAAAGGAAAGCTGGAGCTTTTCATGACGCGTCTCATCTCACCACACCAAATACTGCAGAAAACAAGCAAGACACTCAAAGAATCGGGCCTCACAGATGCCTTGTGAGGAAATCAAATCAAATTAAAAGAACAGAACAAATGAGTGACAAAAAAAAGATGCTAAAGGATGACATACCGAAGAGAATAAAGAGGCAGTGGGGCGTAACTCTCTTTAAAGGACAGCAGAGGGGGGCAGCGGAGGAGGAAGAGACAGGTAAAGATCGGAGGCAGAGTGGAGGTTCAACATATCCGAGGCAGCGAGGCAGTTCCACGGGAAATGGCGAAAAACGATGGTTGGATCATGAAGATGGTTAATGGATTGGGAGCGGAGAGAGAGGGGAGGGAGTGGGGGGGATAGAAGAGAGAGAGATTTGTGTTTGTGTGTTTAAAGACATGTTGGAGTGTGTGTGTGATTGTGGGATGATGTTGAATAGTGTAATTGTTTGTACAGATCAGATGAGTAGAGGGAGACATATGGTGCGTGCAGCCAGATGGCGAAGGAGAACGAAGTTTCCAAAAACAAAAAAAGAGCAATGGGATGAGGGGAACGGGGAGGGAGAGAAATAGGAGAAAAAAAAGGAGGTAAAAAACAAGGTCAGTATACATAAAGAAATACAAAATATAGTGCTAAAGTTAACAAAGGAACTTAACACCAACAAACTAATCAATTAGTTACTGTAGTAAACAATGGGCTCATGTCAATGTGTAAACGCACTTTCCGATGGTCTGTTTTACAAAGCAATACAAATAAAAGAACAGAACAGACCAACAGAAAATGCAATTTGGCCTTTTGGAGGAGATGAGTGGAATGTGAAATAAAGCAGCAACATATTCAAATGGAAGCAACAAGAAGAATGAAGCTCAAATGAATGGGATAATTTTATGCAAAACCGGAGGATGTTAGAGGAAGAAATGACACGACGCACTGTAGAAGGGGTGAGGACACTTGAGCAAATAAAGAGGCGCAGATTCGTTTTTTTTGTCCCATGCACTGCAATTACTGAGGGACAATAGATCATATATGCACTAAATTTAAAGGAACATTGAGCAGTATTGCAGAAGTAACATCATCAGTCTGTAATATCCTTTGTACTGTTCATTTGACTCAGTTAAACTGGCTATATGCCATTGGTTTTCTAAAAAATAAAAGCAGTGGTGCACCTGCGTTAATTTAATTAATATTCGTACAAATTATTTTCTTTTTACAATACAAAATAAATTATACTTTTATATTTTTTATTTCATGCCATTAATGCCATTATTTCAATTTAAATTATTAATATGTATTCTACTACACATTATTACATAACATTTTATTTTATAAATTGTGACAATAAGTGTGTTCCACCAATATTTATTTTGTGGTGCCATTTTCATTTTTAAATTGAAAATATTCTTATCAACATTTTTACATTATATATATTAAAAAAATTATTAAAAGTTATATTAAAAGTTATTTTGTAAATTTTAGTTGTGGTGCCATTGCTTCAATTTAAACTACCTGTTAATTTATAAATAAATAAAAATTACTTTAAAAAAAAAAATTCTCATCAAGGTTCTTGTGGTGCCATTGTCATTTTTAATGAAAAATATGTATAGCAATATTTGTTGTGGTGCCATTCCAAATGTTTTAATTTAAATTAAATACAAAAATAAAAAATTACATTTAGTTTCAATAAAAGCGTTCCATTTAGTTTTGCCGTGATACCATTGCTTTCATTTAAACTATTACTATTTAAACCAATATTTGTTCATTATATTATAAAAACAAAGTAATATGTAAAATATAAAAAGTGTGTGGTCAACTACTGAAATTTTGCAATTGTGACTACATTTAATACAACTTATGCATTTATCTTGAGCACTTTCTAGGTCTGTCAGAGACTGAGAACTGCTAACCTCAGGGTTCAGGTTGCTGACCAGCATGACGCAATGGGTGCCGGGGAAGACGGGGAAGCCCATTCTGCTCGCAGCCGCAGCGGCCGCCGCTGACCCTGGCATGGCCAGCGAGGCGAAGGCTCCGGGAACCCCAGGTATTGTCAACCCTGTTCAAGATGGATTAAATTTTATACAATACAAGACACTAGAATTCAGACAAATATGAAATATAGAAGGCATTAGAGTTGAGCTGTGTGCCTTTCGTACCTGCAGCCTGCTGGATAGCAAAAGCCGGAGGGAAGGCATGCGCTCCTGCATATGGTGAGGCAGAGATGATCCCGGGAGAAGCTGCAAAATACCAGGACGTTTAGACTTTCTAAGAGAGGTAGAATGGGAATGTGGTTAAGAATAGTGTGCTGGATGTAAATTAACAGCTTTTTGTACCGAAAGCAGCAGCCATAGCATGATGTTCAATAGTGGGATGGCTGTCCCCAGTTGGCAGGTCTGGGCGAGTGTAGTCACGGCTCTTGTCGTTAT
Organism: Carassius carassius; assembly: GCF_963082965.1. Taxonomy (NCBI): domain Eukaryota; kingdom Metazoa; phylum Chordata; class Actinopteri; order Cypriniformes; family Cyprinidae; genus Carassius; species Carassius carassius. The sequence continues at coordinate 3,904,383 of NC_081798.1, read as the reverse complement.
TATATTTGACGTTTAAACTGGTAAGTTTGGAAAAGCTGGTACGCAAGGTACAGCAGCCATTGTAGATGTTCTGTCCATCTAGAGCCTGAGGAAAGAGAGATTTTTAAATGTAGACTTTCACATTCTTATACAGGTTTTGAATTATTTTAACTCAAGTAACCTATTTCTATAGCTCTTTATACAATTACAATTACGTCAAAGCAGCTTCACCAATAAACAGCAGAATCAATTATGGAAACTCAACTATGGAGACAGTCCAGATTCTGCTGTAATATGGCTCTAAAAGACAATAAGTGCTACTATTATTTAACTCAAGTCAGTTCAGTGTTGGTTCCATTCAGACAGGGATGCATGATCATGTTTCTCTCGATTTATTGAGCATAATCATATGCAACATTTGCCCGCTAATTATTTATCCCGAAGGCATATTTTAATTTAGAATTTGCATTATCTTGCATTGGTAACAAACCTCAACAAACTTTCATGATTGCGGTAGCCAGAGTTTAAATCCCCCAATCAGAGTTTTTGATACATCCCCAATCAATACATTTTCTGCTTAGTGGTTAACTAAATCTTCTCAACCTAGCACCCATGCACAGGCACTCTCTGATGAAAAACAAAGTTTCAATAATTGTCTTTAGAGATTATGGCTGATAGATGGCGCTACTCACCAGCTTGGCATGTTGTGCCATCAGGCCATCAACAAACTGGAGGAGAGCTTGAAACTGGTTGTTTTTTGTGAAAGTGATCACTTTCAGCACAGTGCCAAACTTCGAGAAGATCTGTTGAGGAACCAAACATATTTTAGTATCAAACACCATAAGTGCCAACAGTTAAAGGCACAGTTCACATACAAATAATATTTCTCTCATCGTTTACTTACCTTTATGTCATTCCAAATCTTCGAAAAACAAATTAAGATATTTAATGAAACCCGAGAGGTTTCTGTCCTTCCACTGATAGTCCAGATAACCAAGCTCATTGTATGTGTGTCTATTAATTTAGTTGCAAATAAAAAACTAAATTAAATCGTTTCATCAAATATAGTGATCGCATTTCTTGACAAAGCTTTGATTAAACCACTTAATTCCTATTTAGTCATTTCACAACTACTTTATGAACTTTTTGCATCTTTTAAGGACATAAATGTCTCAGGTTTCATTGAAAATGTTATTAACACTTTACTTACAGCCTTTTTATTATAAAAGAAGTTTGAATGCATTAACTATGCCTTGCAATGCACTTTATAAAGCATTGTATGGTCTCATGAATAATTGTAACCACAGTTATAATTAAAACACATGACAACGAACCTTCAAATATTATAATGCATTTTAACTCTGTTTATTATTACTGAAAATACAAAATGCATTACAACGTACATTACAAATACCTGTATAATGTATTATACATAAAGATTTTAAAGTCCCACCAAAATAAGCCAAAGCCTTATGGCTGAGAGTGGGCAAATGATTATAATTTTAATTTCTTTAGTAAGAAAGGAACTAGAGCAAGTGTATACCTGGTGCAGGACATCTAGGGTCACGGGGTAGAAGAGGTTTTCAACGATGACCCTCAGGACAGGGCTGGGTCCAGTCAAACCAGATGGGTCAACAGCACTTAGAGTCATGCCACCTGTCTGGACAGCATTCACCGCCTGCAGTGCTGCCTGTGCCCTCTGTAGACACAAAAAAAATAATAATCACACATATGTTTAAATTACCATTTTAATTGCATTTGATTGATTTTACACCTATGCATCCCTATGCACATTTCTATGTCTGAAAATGCATGAATGAAATTTGTAGACAGCTTATTTTGAAATAAAAACTGAGTATGGAGTAAACACTGCAAGCCACGTTTCTGTGTTTATTCAAACAGAACGAAAGCAAAGTAAATGAAGCAATCCTCCAAATGAGCACTGATGGCCTACAGCTGTGGTATAAACAGTTAAAGGCCTTTAGTGGTGTATATAAACTGTGTTTAGAGAGGAAAACGCGGCAAAGAAAATCAAGATGCACAGAAGATAGCAAATCAGACCCTCCACTTGTATCTATCATCCAGTGCACAGCTGCTGCAAATAACTCATCGTTATAAAATTTGGCTGTCTTTATTTACGTAAAACATTTGCAAATGAATCAATATTTCAGAAATGTGTAATGAAGCCACGTGCAGCCCTGTACGTGGTGCATGTGCTGGCTGAGAGAATTTAAAACATACCACTTGGTTCGGTGAGTTGTCTGTTTTTAGCTCTTTGTGGTTTGAGTACTGCATGAAGATGGGATGATTTCTGATGACGGGCGTTACGGAGGAGTAGTAAGTAACCATCAACTGGGCTGCTTCTTCAGTATTCATTTCCAAAAAAGCCTGCACAAAAACCCACATCATGAAATTTGCCTTAAGCCCAGAAAATGCATAAGAACACAAACACTTCTAGCTAAACAAACTCCATTTCACAGAAATGACCTATTGTATAATGTTTTTTAAGTCTATTTTTGTTCACCAAGATTTTATTTATTTGGTCAAAAACTAGTAATATGGTGAAATATTATAAAAAAAGATTTAATGAATAGATTTTCTAGGTAAGTTAAGTCAACTTGTCTCCTTTTTCGAGCTAATTCTAAGAGTGTCATAAATGGAGAGGGAATGATACCTGGTTCTTTCCCTTCAGCATGAGCAGATTGGTGACTTTGCCAAAGGGAAGGCCGAGGGAGATGACCTCTGCTTCGTTGATGTCATTGGGCAGCTTGCGGACATGTATAACTCTGGACGGGATGCTAGGACTTCTGATGTCACCTTTGAACTTCTTGCTGTCGTTGCCGTTGGCTGTGTGGAAAGCAGATGATCAGGACGGGTTGCTGGGACAAAACTAAACACATTTAACAAGGAAATAACGAGTCAAGAGCAAACAGATCCTACCTGCTGAGGTCATGATATAGGGCCCGCTGGAAACACAGGAGAATAGCTCGTCAGATCCTCTCTGGAAAAAGAAAAGAGAAAAGCTCCAGGTTTCAGTCATTTTTATGAAGTTTAGACAGTCAGTTACGAGGTTTACAAACAGAACACTTGAAGTAAACAGGAAAAAACTATGGCAGACTAATCCAACCTTATGCCAACAACAACCAGTAAAGGAAAGAATGATAGTGGGATGTCCAAATAAGGACAAGTTTACATCAGAAAACTCTGAATGCAGGAAATGGACAATGTTGCTTTCAGTTTTCCTGTGCAAACAGCAAATCCTTAAGGGCGGGTGGGGTCAGAGATCGACCACAAGACATCCCCCACCAGAAACCTATGAAGCAAGATCTCAGTAGACCATGGGGAGAGGGGCAGTTTTACATTTCCGGTGTCATCAACCAGGAGGAATGAATGTCCAGATTGATTGTGGAATTTACTCTTTTACACCTTCCTCGTATTTAGAAAAGGAGGGAACATGTCTACGTGAAAGACCAGGACATTTATACAACTAAACCTCAGTATATCGTATCAAACACCACATTTCAAAGAAAGAGATCAACCAAAACCTGAACAAGTTTCTTCTGTTGAACAAAAAAAGCAGATATTTTGAAGAAAGTGGGTAACCAGACAGTTAACACTTGGTGTCAGTGTGGACCAGCAACAGTTAGCTTATCCATATTCTTAAAAATATCAAAATAGCTGCTTCTGTGTTCAGTGGAAGAAATGCATAGAGGTTTAGAACAAATGTCCCATTAAACCAAGATTACATGTGATGTGACTAACAAAAGTAATAAACCACAGTTCTGCAAATAACATGCATCTTTGTCCCAACAGTTGAGACAAACAAAGCAACAAAAGATGGCTGGATTAAGATTGTGTGCATGACTAAAGCAAGAGTGAATTAAGTGTATTCAGCAGAAACTTCATGCAACCACACAGGCCTGCCCACCACATATTAAAATTCCACAGTCAAACGACGCAATGAAAACCAGATGTAAAACCAGAGGAGGTGGCTGCACAACAAGCATCTGGTACAGCAAACTAAGCTAAGAAACCATCGTTTACTGCAAAACAAGCTAAACTGGGAACTTAAAGCTTTTACAGAAACCTTGTTTACAGCTCTGCTCAGTTGCCGGTTACCAAACACTGCCAATGAATTGACAACAAACCTGCAATGCTTATAGTAATAATGTAAGAACAATAATGCTAAATTATCATTTTAGCAGCTGACTACTATTATAGTCAAATGAATTTCGGGTTCTGTGTTACCTACAGAATTAGTTAGAGAAGTTTGCTTTGTTTAATGTAACCAGTACTTTGCAGAGAGATACATATTGTCATGCGTGTTATTTCCTCCATTTTTATATTCAGATTACCTTACAAACATAAAAACATCTTGAGAAAATTTCAATACAAGTATCCTTATTTCATACAGTACATTATTAAATGTTGTGATGCCTAAATTACCTTGAAGCATTTATAATACTGAAAATGCCATGAATTAAATTTGGTTTAGTTCAATTGTTTTAAGATGTTTAAGGTGGATTGTTTTAACCAAATGAAAACAAGGGAACAAATTAATACAATGTGGTCACAATTTCACTACATTAAAACTACGGAATAAATTTGCACAACATGACGGAAATGAGGGAATTAATTAATAAAAAGACTTGGTGTGAGCAAATTTTTAATTTGAGGCCACATAATCCATGTGTGTGTCGCTTATTTTTAATTTATTTAAAATCAGCCATAGCATTAAATAATGGTCAGCTTATCTGTTTCCCAGTGCACAAAGTAGTGCATCACAACAAAAACACAATTTTATATGTTTTAACCAATCGAAAATATTTTCTATTGTAAACAGCAGCATGTTACATATGCCGCTGATAGAAATTAACTTGCACTAAACCTGGAACATTCCTCAAAACTTCAATGCATTAAATAAAGTTTATTGAGCATGACAAACACAAACATTCAATGTCAACTTTTTCTTGGGTGTGGCATGATGGGATACTTGGTTAAACAGATTCAAATATGTGAAAGACGGGGGAGGGGCGAAGACTGCAACAATTCACAACAAACACAGCAGCACTGATTGTAATGTGCTCACCATGGAGACCGTGTGCCTTAGCTGCAGGTAACTGAAACCCAACCCAGAACTGAATACACAAGACCCATTGTCTCCATACGCCCAGGTGTGCCTTTCACCCACAATTACTGTTCAAACTTGAGCCGTTTACCACACTAACCATACAAGTTATGAGCACTGATCCAGACTTCAGTTTTACATTATATTATTAATAGTAATTGTCCATTACTCTATACAGACTTTAACATATAAACATCTGGATACTACAAACTCAGCAACTGAAAAAGTTGGTTCCGAGATTGGATTTAAAATAGTTGCATTTTTCTGCATTAAGTATCATCTTCAGATCGGAGTACAATAGGATTACGAGATTGATGACAAAAAGTGATTTCTTTCTGAATTGTGAAACAGACAAGAACTGCGATTGATTGAATGCAAGTTTGCTAAACCAAACCTTCTAAATGGCTGTTTGTCTATTGGTTAACAACGTAGATGATGTCATCAGATAGTAGTTAGTAGTCTACTACTACTAACTACTAGGAAAGTAGTTTTAGTGGATGTTGCATTTATATTTTGATCAAAGATAGTGAATAGTAGAATAACATGCACCAATCATTCACTCACACAAAAAAAAGGAACAGAGAAGAGGGAAAATGTCATGATTTCATGTTAACTGGAAACAGGAAAGCTTCAGATTCCCATATATTGGGCTAATTTAAACTCCATCTAACAAGATGACAATCCACACTAGTTCCAGTTAAAACAAGCTGGTACTATTGCGAATCATGGACTTGCTGTAACCCACAAGCTATTGACCTGCATTCTACATCATGAGATACAGAGAACAAGAAAAAGAGACTGATAGCATCAAGCGAACCCCCATGTGACCCATTAGCACCTCCCCCTGCCATCTTCCCTCTGATCAGCACTGCTGAACAAACACAAGAGCTACATGTGTGTGCTGAGTGATGAGGCAAACATATTTGCATTTGATGAATAGACTTCATTCATCTCGTCATATCAACAGCCAAAACCAATCTCTAAGGAATGTCTTTCACATTCAAACACATTCAATCATTAAGCTGAGGTAGAAAGTGCACAGAAACAATAAAATGCTTGTCACCTGAAGATCATCTAACAGTCAGAACATCTGATGACCAATTTTAAGACATCAAATTACAAATTCTACTTTTCTTAATTAATGCCTTTGATGTCTCTAATGGCTTAAATAAATGATGTCTCTAATTTGCTGATAACAAAGGCAATGTGTAGCTATAGAAAAATAAAATGAAATATTAATATAGCCCACTGCTCAAGATCAATAGGAATCATATAAACCATGTTTGGTTTCACTCAGACATGTGGAACATTATTATATTGTGAATTTACAGTTTAAATTAGCCAAATACATGAGGATGCTAAGCTAAGCAATTGTTGTTGGTTTGCCCCAGGTGTGTGTGTTCACTACTGTGTGTGTGCACTTGGAAGGGTTAAATGCAGAGCACAAAGTCTGAGTATGGGACACCATAGTTGGCCACACGTCACTTCACTTTCACAATCCAATCATTTCCCAGTGTATAAAATCAAGCCCTGGCTAAAAACTTTTCTTATCAAATCTCCTATATCACTCATGTTACAAAAGCTAAATGAGTTCTGAATGGAGTTTCATGTTTCTTTATCCATAGCCTAATTGATCTGAACCTGTGACATAATACAAAAAAATGCCTCTTACAGATATTTCAAATCCAAAACCTTAAATTAGCATTCAACTCTTAAAACAGTGCCCATCTCTGTACCGTGGTAATCCTCAGACAAATGCAGTGCCTGTAGGTTTCGTGCTGCATAAGTTCCTGCATGACCTACAGCATGTAAGTAACTAACTTAAATGAACCTCATGAATCAGGCTTTTGTTCTACATCCTGTGGGTCCCTCCTCACTAGCCACATACCACAGGAAATAATCTTTAATGAGGGAATGAGTGGGAGTGTTCATGTTGTGGCCTCGTGAAGGCTGATCCAGGCAGCAAATTAAGGATTTCTTAACTATGGGTTTCACAGCAGCCAAATATTATGAGCCAGAATGTATTTTGGAAATTAAATCACAACTTGAAGTTAATAAAATGTTGAGGAAGCACAATGTGGTATGGCAAGATGCCATAGTGCTTGTTCTAACAAATCTCTGATTCACTTTTGAAATGATTTACCCCATTATTGCCAGCATGAATCATGTCTGGAAGGAGCGATAGCACGAGACATGGAAGTCAAAAATGGCACTTTTCCACTGCATAGTACGGCACATTTCAGTACCACCTCGGTAGAGGTTCCAAGCGAACCTTACCATTATTAAACCATGATGTGTTAACTCAGCTGATCACTGATTGGCCGAAGAGAATCGTCACTACCTGCGTCATTGAACTCGCGACATGAGACACACCAGCAAAGGATCGAGCACAACTGTTTTGAATGAGCGCACCCCTTTTAACAACCAAAAAATGTCATGTCTGTTTCATGGTCTGTTGAGGAAGTACACACGTTCCTCTCTTTGATAGCCAAAGAGCGGATTCAATGAGCGCTTGATGGAGCAACACAGAATGAAAAAGTTTTTTTGAGCAGGCGCAACTATAACGACATGTGAATGATCCCGCCCACTCCAAAGTGATACTAACCTGCTGTGGATACACAAACCGAGCCGTGCCGAGCAGAGTCGTACCAGGCAGTGGAAAAGCGCCAAAAGGCCATGTGAATTCTCAATACAGAGTCCCGGCACACAAACAGTTAAAGAAAGATAAGGAAAACAATCTGCTCTTATTAAACCAACCCAAGCTGTACAGCACATGTAGTCTTAGTGACCAAAGGACTTTCCAAAGGAAAAAAAGATTCTTACCTTTGTTCCAACTGCAATATCGTGAACAACGCTGCAAAAGAAAACAGAAATGGAAAACAAAAATCAGAGCAGGAACCCATAAACAAAATGCATGAAATTGGAAAAGAAAACCCATTCTGACCCCATGCACTTGTCTAAAATAGTCCCAGTGAAACAAAAAGGTAAAGACAGAAAAACATTACATGCAAAGAAAGATATCTATTATGTAATTTAAGAATCCAGACCATTTTGTGAAATTAAATTATCCTCAACCTAGCCTAATATTATATGGTTAAAATATTAACCATAATTCATAAAAGTGGGGCTAATGAGTTCAATATAAAGCTGTCATATCATAAACACAGACACTCAAAGATCTTCATGGCAACCCATCAAAATAAATGTTCGGTTTAACGTGAGTAAATTGACAATATATTAAGCTACTGTTATAGCCTACAGTAGATTTAGCTATGTACCTATGTAGTAATAATAATACGTCTCTATTAATAATAATATTATTAATTATTATTTTGCCTAGAAGGTTGCTTCTTTTTTACTTGTTTTGTTGTAAAGAGATTTTCTGATTAAAATATATATTTTTTTATATTCCTAGACTTATTTGTTGGAGTTTTTTTATACAGTTATATTGTAAAACTAAAATACCTTTTTTAGTTTGCAGTGTTAGATTTTTGGCTGCATTTTAAGTTCTTTTTCACTTAAGAAAATAAATAATATTACTGTCAAATTTATGTCAGATAATAAAAATCCTGTAATAAATACAGTAGTTCACCATGTATTTGTTCATGTTTTATTAAGGGATAAGTCTGAAGCACACCATAAAATAATTCTAGCAATTTACACAGGGCTAGTAGTATATACAGCTGTATATACAGATACACACCCAGGTATCGGATCAGTACTCGGTATCGGCCGATACCCTGAGCCCAGGTATCGGGAAGAGAAAAAGGGTATCGGAACATCTCTAGTTTTTCCCATTAAAGGAATAAGCAGATTGCAGCTAGACTGTGTAATCTAGTTCCTTCCCACAGATCTCCCTTAGAGCAAGAAATATGAGTGGTATTTTGGGTCAGTCTATGGTTGAAGATTAACCCCCACATCCTGTTTCACATGAACTCTCAGTAAACGCAATATCAGAATTTCTCCTCTGGCTCGGGTCTTCGAAAAGCCCTCACATCAACACGGCGCACCATGAAAGCTTTTATGTTTGAAACAATGGAAAGAAAAAGAAACCGAGTGTACCAAAACAAAGTCCCGATACATCTTTCCCAAGAGGAAAAACCTTCATGCAAATAGGTGTGAGAGCTTAAACGAGGGGGCCCTGTGGACTGGGGTCATTTTTCACAATACCTGGGGTGTGGTTTTAGTTTCTGTGTATCATCTTACACCATGTATGTCCAGTGCATCTCTGGTTCATTCAGTCATGGTTCAACCATTAACCATGTAATCACGACAGTAATGGTTACCTCTATGTGGTATAAACCACATAAACTAGGTTGCTGTTCAGTGACTAAATCATTTAGTAAATCATTTAGTGACTAAAACTTTTATAATGTTAAAATATTTGTTAGGTCGGATATGCATTTGAGAAAATGTTGTATTTCAAACTCAAGAAGTTGAATTCCTTACAAACCTATTTATTTTTCCATGTATTTTTGGTTTGCCATTTTTTTTTTACCCAAAATTATCAAGTCTACCTTAAAACCCATATTTTTGCAATGCTCTAGCATAAACCTTAATTGGAAATCTTAAAAAAAAGGCTTGTGCTTCTAACGATTAAAAAAAGTAAAGGCACACCAATGTGAATCATATTCAGGAAATTAGAATAATAACGTAGGCTACCTACTGTGTTTTGATGGAAACTATGGCAACCATGACGATTTTTGTAAGCGAAGTACCTCAGTATGCTAATATTTGACTAATATAACAACTAAATAAAGTGTACTCTGTTGGCGGGTAATAAAGAAAAATGAAAACCCCAGCTCTGAGCTGTAAAATTTCAGAAAGACTTACTCTAATTCTGCGTAACTCGATCCCAAAGGATACAGTTCAGTCTCTAGGCGGCTGCACAAGGGAAAAAGATGTCAATACCATCACACAACTTAAGTATTCAATTTACTTATGCTCACTTTACTTATAGTTTCCTGGTCAGAAAGAATAACATAACTTTTGGGATTCACTATATTTGTGACTTTTAAAGATTGTTGTTATTTACTCTTTTTACTTAAACTTTTATCACCGCATGCAACAAGTCCTCTCGATGGAACTCTCCTTAGTTTTGCAGAAAAAAACTAAATGCCTTATTTAGGCTGCAAAACTCGAACTCTGGTTTACGTCGTACAAATAAAACAGTCAAACTTGGGGGAAAAATGTGTTTAACAAAGCGGCGAGCATCAGACAGAAACCTGATTCACGGTTAAACTACGGGTTTGCTGGTGATAAAAGCTCTCGCGCTGTCCAAACAAATAAAAACAAAAATGCATTACAGTTGATAAAGGCAGTGTTTTGTTCGTTCATGTCTTATCGCCCGGTCAGCTCAATTTATTTTCCATTCATAGTAACGTAGCATCACTTACCCGTCCATTGCACACCGAGGAACAGCAGCTCTGATCCGCAACTTTGTTGCTTGGCTGAGTTTTCTTAAAGCGCTACAAAATGGCGGAGTGCGTTGAGCGGAGCCTCAGTGATGAGCTCGGTGATTGGTCAACAGAGGGAATACGAGACACGAGGAGGATTGTGATTGGATAAGGCGAGATGAAAGCAAAGGGTGGTTACAGTTGAGGAGAAAGAAAGTGCGTGTCGCGCATCCTAGTATTGTTCTGGGTCTCTGAAGAATGGACTACTCCCTTAGGAAACCGTATATGTTTCTTGCATTTGGTTCAATCAAAGCATTAACGTGTTATTTTGTCAGTGAAACAGTAACTTTACGTAATGAAATAAATGTATGATATCTAATATATTTATGATATATAACTATGACTCTAATAGAATACAATTTTTGTAGTTCTTAGTTTCTTAAAGAAGTCCTCAGTATACCTTTTAGACACAACAACAAACTGAAAGCTAATATAACCAGCTTCATGAATATTTCAGGTTGCAGTGGTAGCAGAGATCCATTATGTCGGACTAAGGACTTGATTGCTGTTTCCACAACATACAAAAATAATAGTGCTTATGTAAATGAAATGCATGAAGGTTTCAGCACCACTGATACTGGCCGAAGTAGACCAGTGATGAAGAACGACCTTCATCTAGTGAATTTCAGACAAAATAGCCTTTGGCCCTTTTTGTAGACACAGTCTCGTGATCAGACCCTTATTTAGTTGGATTGCTGTCAGTTAGATTTAAGTGCCTCTAGCATCAAAGGCCTCATGATCTCCTTGATGTCTCTGGAGTGAGACGGAGTCTCTTGTGAACACCTGGCTGAGGAGAGTTTTACTGTTTTTGTTCATAGACAAAATAGTTCTGGTTTTGTAAAACCACCTTGTATCCAAGAAAATGCATTAATTCTTTTATAGAAACCAAGTTGATATAGCATATGTGACCTGAACTAAAATGACAGTTTCAATGGAAACTTGTTTCTATGTAAATGTTTTAAATGCTTGTCCAGAAGGACTATGGGACATGGAGATCTTTGGAATCAGGTAACATCATCATCAATAATTACCTGTTCGTCTCACTCAGGAAATTACTTTTCCCCTGTGCCGCACCTGCTTAAATCTAAATAATAGATGGGGGCCACAACAGAAACTAAGACTCAATGTCTCCAAGGTAGCCAACTGAAGGCATCACATGACCTGGCCAGGTAGATAACTGGACAGAGTTGAGGCCGAGCAATCAGTTAAAGAATACAATCAAATGTATTGTTTTCAATATATTGTTTTGTAAAAATAATGAATTGGAAATAATTGATTATGAAAGTACAGTATAGGGTACATGTGTTTGTCATTTATCAGGATTAGACTGGTTTGATTAAATATATATATATATATATATATATATATATATATATATATATATATTTGGCTGACTATTTCTTGCAATGTAAAAAAAAAAAGCAGTTTAACTGCACAGTTCTTTCTTAAATTATTACTTACATAAAATACAGATATTTGATACATATCAAAGTTACTGTATATGTATGTTAACATTACAATGGCATACAGGGAAATAACCGCATGAATAACTTTGATACTGTTTCCGTACATTATTTACATTTGCATGTTTCCATTTCATTGGTGTAAGCAGGAAAACACACTATAAAGTTTTTGTTTGTTTCACATAAACACTATCAAAGTTATTTATATTCACGTTTACAGAAACATTGCATAAAGTTACATAGGTACATTTATCTATTTGATAGTGTTTCTGTACAAATATAAACACCTTTATAAAACATAAATAACTAGGTATAGAAACACAGTATCAAAGTTAATTTCATTTACATAACAGTGGCATACAAGAAAAGGTTTATAAATTCTATTATATGTTTAAAGAAACACTATGAAAGTAATTTTTATTTACATGCATACAGAAACATAGTATCAAAGTTATTTATATTTGCATGTTTATTTTTATCTATACATTTACATTACAGTCCTTTAATCTATCCTCCAACAGTCTGGTCTTTAATCATTTGCCCATGCTTTTAACAAGGGGCCATTCTGATAGTTTATAAGGAGGCAAGCAACAGTGTATAGCTGGTTGATGGTCCTAGTGTCGCAGAGAGGAATGACCGTATCCAACAGCTTGTGTTGCTTCACCCTGCCAACGAGACGCTCAATGTGGACCCCGAGTCGAGCAGTGGACTGAGTTTCCCTCACTTCCTCAGCTGGCATCTCTTCCTTCTTTAGCAGGCAGGAAGGTCTGTAAACTTTGCACGATACACAGTTGTCTATAAAAAAGCCTTTGTTGACCATAATGGCCATTTCAGGTTTCAGAAGTGACACAATCCCAGACTGCTTCAGAAGCTCCTTGTCATTGACAGATCCTGCATACACGGATGACACGAAAGTGACAGCACCATGTGGTGCCATGCCAATTAAACCCTTGTAGGTGCAGTGGGACCCTTCACCTTGAAGCAGAAGAGAGGATGGTGTTTTGCAACGCAGCTCTATGCAGTCTATCACAACATGTGTGTCTGGATAGTCCTGAAACTCCTTTGGCATGTGAGCCTTGACCGCCTCCTCAGACATCCAGATGCGCACAGATCCAAGAATGCCGTAGAGAAAACTGGCCCAGCTTGTAATGATTGGACTCACGGCGGACTGATAGATATTGAATCTGTGGGCTAGATCCCTCTCTCTAAGACCAACTGAGAGATGGACCATGAAGAGGAAAAACTCATCTATGGGCTGCATGGGTTGACACTGTTAACAAAATTGTAAACGTTATTTATACATATAATGTGTGTTTATGTTGAGAAAGTAATATTGGTAGCATTAACATTTCTGTCTCTCTTCCCCCCCACAAAAACAAGAAAAAAATCTGTATGCAACAACATCATAAATTAATTAATTTTAGATGACATATAAATGAATTGTATACAGTTGTACTGCCTGATGCTCCAGCTTCGCTCATTGTAGCTGTCCTGACTCTGGTCAAACGAAACATGTTGTGGGACACAGGCTCAATGAGTCTCCAGAACGCCATCAAGTGGTTGTAAGTCGCAAACCTATAAGAAATGTGGGACATGTTTGAGATAATATACACTACAACAAATGTGATGATCAACTACCAAGTTGTAGCTTATTTTTTATTTACAATATAGTAAATTTTAAGTCTTGTTAACCCTTGTAAAAAAAAAAGTACAATTTATCATATTTAAACTTAAATAATATGCTTAGTAAGTACTTGTTAAAGAAATAACACATTTTCAAAGAATATACTTGCATGCAAACTGAATGTAATGATTTCCAGACACTTAATGGCATGTTATTTAAGATTAAATGAAAAGATAGTTTAATTTATATTAAGTGCAATAAGGTGAACTTAAGAGTGCTTTTCTGATCCACTAAAGTAGGACTTAAGTACACATTTGTAATTTCACAAATGATGTAAACAAATTGTTGTTAAAATATGGTTAAAATGTACTGACAAGCATTTATGGTAAACTAAATATACTTTATATATTCATTTTTTATTTAAACTTGTATGTCATGTATATGATTCATTGAATATTTTATATATATTTAATAATATAATTTAGCGCCATGCAAGTTACCACAGATATATTCAGGGCAAGACTGGAGGGGAAAATAGAGAACGTAAGTAAACAAATAAACTATATTTTCAAATATTATTATTATTATTATTATTATTTTACAAAAGGTTTTTAAATTTGTCTATAAAAACGATTCAAAACGAAATCTGGTCTTTAAAAAAACCGTTTCAAGAATTAAAGTTAGTCAACAAATAGAAATAAGCGTACTAGACCTACTTCCTTAAACCATAACAAAAAAGATTAATAAAACAATGGTTTAAAGCGTAAAAAAGGCGACATGAAGTGAACTTCCTAACTGTGTTAAGAAACAGTTATTTAAATGTGCTCTTAGTACACTTGTGGCATTTTATTGTGCATACATTTCTTTTAAGTAGTGCACATTCAATACAATAACTGGAGTGCTACTTAAATTATTATTATATATATTTTTTAAAGTATGAAATAGTTCTGGAAACATGAAAATTGAAAAATTGTTTTGGTTTTAAATCGTACCTAGTGTAAAACCTTATGTCTTCGTCAGATGCAGCAAATCGCCCCAAACAAAACCTCTGAAGGACCGACAACTCTGCAACCTGCCTCTTCAGGCGCTCGACCTCCTTTCGGAGAACTTCGGTCTCATCCACTTTCAGATGATCCTGAATGAGAGATGAACAATAATCATGTTCCTGATGCTGGAAGCCCGTGGGCGCGGGATCTTGTTTTAAAGGAGACGTGACGCGTCTCTTCCTCCATAACCCGGAGCGCTTCGGTGCTGAAGTGTTCCTCGTGAACAGCGTGGGCACGGCGCCCTTCTTCAGCAGTCTGCGTGCTGTGCTCGTCGATTGCTCAATGAAATCCTCAGTCCTGAAGTGTCGACTGCAGACTCTTGTATTAGGATTAACATTACAATCCTCACGCCGGATATTCTGAAGCCACTTTTTGCGTGTTTCTTCATTCAAAGGGAAACTGTGGAAACTAATCACAGAATTAAATCTTGAGGACATTTTACAGGACGGGACACCGCAATATCGAGATGATGCACCTTCACGACGAAGATATTTAAAGGTTTTTGAACTCATTACTTAGACCTTATATTTCAATATAAGGTATTAAATGATATAACACTGTAGTTAATATAGATATTAATTTGATTGTTATCAATAGTTAATCGAAAGAGTTAACTGCTAACACAGTTTCCTATCGGTGAATACTGTACCGGAAGCTCGTGTAGACACCGAGAAGCTAGTGGAAATACGTAGGCAGAAGGCATGGCAAGCTGTGAAAGCATTTAATGCCTCTGGCTTTAATCTCTTTGATTTAGTTTTGACTAGTCAAAAATTCCAAATGTCTTATCTGCAATTGTGACTCCTTGACTAGTCATTATATATTTAAGCTATGAATAATTCTCGGATATGGTTTTGACGACTAGACATTGTTACTAAAGTCAACTATTTGTACTCTGTATCTCTAATTTAATTCTCACTAGGCTAGTAAAACATATAGTAATTTGACTAGACAAGAATTGGAATTCTTTATAATCAAATCTCATTTAAAGTCAATTGTGATGTTCTTTCCCCCCCGTTCTGAAATATCTGAGTGAAACGGCTTCTCAAAAGAAAAGAAAAAGTATTTGACAGGATTTTGTTTTGTCCATTAAGAGTTGATTGGATTGTCTGATTAAAATAGAATTGCATGTATTAAATTATCATTCTGTCTAGTCAAATTATGTTTGCGCCTCACTGAAATACAATAGTAATTATCTAAAATATTAGTTAAATCAATTTCGTTTTTACACTAACCCACTTGCCACAGTAGGTCTTGCACTGACGATAAGATGACACCATGTGGCAGCTGTTGGACATTACACATGAAACATGCTGATGATGAAACATTTTCGAAATATTATTTTATGTTGTTCTGACCTGTTGCTCTCTGTATCTGTGGGAGATAATAGTGATGAATCATCAAAACTGAAGAAAAGCTGTAAAAAGTGAAACACAGAACCCTTCACCCATGCTGCTAAACTAGCTCACTAAAGACTAAAATGAATGAACAAATAACCAATCTATTGTTTATTGAGAATAACACATAAAAGATACTCATACTATTTTACTGTAACAATACAAAACCATATGCAATGGTGCTCTCCAACATAAAAAAAACTTTCCTTGATAGACACTTCATGTGTCAGTCCTGAAATGCTAATAGTATTTTATAGTAACACCTATAACTATTTCCACAATAAAAATACTTATATTACCAAATAATGTGTCCTGCAAGAACAAATGTGCAAATACAAAGCTAGTTATGGAAATAACATAAGGTGGGAGAAAAAAAATGTAGCTTTCAGTGAAGGAAAAACTTTCAGTGCTTTTGCAAGTTAACTTAAAGATTCACAGGGAAATTACTTTTTTTTGTAAAGAGTACAATGCAAACATTTTGTGAGTGAACAAATCTTTTGTAAGAGGATCTGAAACTTTGGTGAGAAAAGAAAAGTTAGAAAACCGTTTTCAGAGTACACAAAAGATTTGCAAGCAAATGCAAAAGCATTGAAATTTTCCGTGGGCATGCAATATTTTAGTGAGAGTATGGAAAGGTCTTGTGAACTAATGCAAAAGTTTTGTGTGCAAACACAGAGTTTCTCTGGGAATGTGGTACTTTTGCGAGAGAACAGACAGTTTGCGAGAGCAAATGCAAAATTTATCAGGGAATTCAATGTTTTTGGGAAAGAATACAGAAGTTTTGTGAACAAACACACATTTTCTCAGAAATTGCAATAGTTTTTGTGAGAACACAAAGGTTTTGTGAGTGATTGCAAATGTTCTCTGGCAATGCAAAAGTTTTGCGAGCAAGCAAACACAAAAGCATGAAATAAACTTTTTATCCTATTTTTCTTATTACATTAGGGGCGTTGTAGTACTGAATCAAAATAAGAACAGACACATTTTCATGTAAAGTGTTCAACATCTCAAATGGATCCAGGTCTCAAGTCTCTGCCACTTTGATAACTGGAAAACAAAATGAACAACTGTTACCCTGCATGATCTGAGAAGAAACCACCAAAATAACTTTTGCTGTTGTCTTTTAACGACAGATTTACTTACATGAGCGGGACAGCACTGATGTAACTAATAGCACAGGAGAGGAGGAAGCAGAAGCCACTGAACCAGCCGAGAGTTAGTGGGTAAATGGAGGTAAAAAAGACATTGGACAAGAGATCAGTCACAGCTAGAACAAGCTGGAGCAGCCCAAAGACTCGCCCTGCCAAGAAACACAGCAGAGGTATGTTCATGTGCAGTATGACCTCAACTAAAGCTTATACTTAGATGAAGCACATTTTAAGTTTTTGTTTCTGGAGTTGTAACTTTACCATATTGCTGAGGATGCAGATTCTTGGACAGCATGGCTCGCAGTGTTGGCATGGGAACGCAAGCAAACATCATGATTCCTCTAGCTGTTTAAAACAACACATCTCAAGCTTTCACTGGAGAAAGCAATATTATGAATGGAGAACTCTATTTTACCAATAAGTAACTGTTTAAAGTTGCCTTAATTATGAATTTGATTATTTCAAACATGCAACTAGCTTCAGAAGACGTTCAAGAGTCGTGGATGCTTGTGGATTATTGTGATGTTTTTATCAGCTGTTTGGATTCTGACGGCACCCATTCACTGCAGAGGAAGTGATTTAATGCTAAATTTCTCCAAATCTGTTCCCATGAGGGAATAAACTACTCGTCTGCACTTTGTATGGCCTGAGGGCATGTTTTAACTAATACATTTCAGTATAAAAAACATTTCACGACATTTCCAGGTCTAGAAATCACATTGATTGAAAATTTGGTTACCTCATATCAAGGATTTTTAAGACAGAGGGAACCGTTTTTATTGCTTTTAATGTTTTTTTTTTTTCCAAAGAAAGTAAATTTGTTCAGGGGGTGGAATAAAATAATAAATGTTTTTTTTTTAAAAATTTTATAGCAGTTTAGCTTATTTTAATGCTTGTTTTTTCTTGTTTTAAATAATTGTTACATCAACTTGAGGGCCCCTAATTAGCCCTGGCTCCCTTTCAAGTCAAGTCATCTTTACTTCTATTAGTGCTTTATACATTACAGACTGTGTCGAAGCAGCTTCACAGTGATAAACAGGAAAAAAGCACGATCAGTTACTGGAGACCTATTTCGGTAATATCTGTATAGGTGAGGATTTTATGTGCATCATTCCACGATAAATAACCTATAATCACCTTAAAACAAACTCACCTAGGAAGTAGACCCAGCTTTCTACAGCGAATGCCATGATTGCCATCCCAGTACAGTTGGACACAATACCCAGTAGAGTGAGGGCTGTGTCTCCAAACAATTTGAACAGACCCAGGACCCCTATGAAACTACTCAGGTACATGGCGCTGGTGGTGGCACTGCCATATCCGGCCCAAACTGAGTCCCAGCTCAGCGGGGGCTTCAGCACATACAGCTGGAGCACATTTTCTGCCCCAACCATGCCTAGAATGAACAACACCATGGCTGACATCAGCATGCCTACAGAGACTCGATCCATCTTTTTCCCAGTTTCAGATTCAGCCAGCAGTGGCTCACTCTCGGATAGGGAACGTCTCGAGTCAGTGAGGGCAAACACAGAGTACAGTAATGCCGCAACACTGACTAGAATTGCTGTAAGGAGGAGAACTGATGGTCCCATCTGATACAGATATCCAGACAGGAGACCGCCCACGACCCCTGCGACCCCAAAACAGAAGTCCACAATGTTGAGTTTAAGAGTGCGTTTGCCCTGCTCCGAGCTCAGAGATGCCAAAGCTGCCACCCCGGCCCAGAACATCGGCCCGCCTCCGCTCAAACCATGCAGCAAAGAACCCAAGTACAGAATCTCCAGAGGAACTGCACAGTACATGAAGATGACAAGAGTAAACATGCCCAAAACTGAACCCATTTGAGAGGCCACCAGGAAGACTTTAGGTCCATGACAGTCTGCCATGCGGCTCAGTGGTATAATGGACAACATGGCCGCCACAGAGGACAACACACTCTGAATAAGAAGAAAGCGTGAGGATAATGCCTGTGCTCGATCACTGTCTCCTGCTGTTGCCTTCAGTGACTGGTTGTACACGGTCTGTGTAAGTGCCATCTCAAAGAAGGATGTCCCCAGTTTATTGATGACAACCACTGGCTCCACTAAAGTCAGAATGGCCCCCATTTGATTGGCAGACTGGGAGCTTGAGGCTGAAATTTGTAACCTTTAATAAAAAAAATCAAACAGTAATGATACTGAACATTTGTGTATTTGGAATAATTAAGATTTTTTTTAAATGTTTTTAAAGAAGTCTCGTATGCTCACCAAGCTCAATGCTCACTGCATTTCTTTGATCAAAAATACTGTAAAAACTATAATATTGTGAATTATTAATTCAATTCAAAACAACAATTTTCTAGTTGAATAGATTTTAAAATAAAGTTTATTCCTGTGCCGCAAAGCTGAATTTTCATCAGCCATTAACCAGTTATTTATAATAGTTATTATTATTATCAACGATTAACATTTTTTTTTTTGGATTCTTTGATGAATAAAAATCTAAAAATAACAGCCTTTATTTGAAATAGAAATATTTTGTAACATTATAAATGTCTCTTTTGATCACTTGAATGTGTCCTTGTTGATTTTTTTACTCTGAAAACAATAAGAATAATAATAAGAAATGTTTCTTGAACAGTAAATCAGCATATTAGAGTGATTTCTGAAGGATCATGCAACCAACACTGAAGGAGTAATGATGCTGAAATAATAATAGAATTCAGGAATAAATTACATGTATTATAAATTCATATAAAAAAACAGTAATGTTAAATTGTGATAATAGTACACTATATTACTGTCTGTTACTCTATATTTGATCAAATAAATATAGCCTTGGTGAGTATAAGAGACTTATAAGAGCCAAGAGTCTAAGGTATATGTCTATACAGAAACTTACAAATAAACCCACCGTACAAAATATTTACTAGAGTAAAATGTGTGACAACTTGTTCCTACATATTGAAAGTGATGTTGCATGCAAATAAACAAATCACATGGTCCAAAGATTGATCATTGTCAGATCCAAATTATAATAGAGAATAAAATGTTGTCCCACTTACTATAAAAACAATAACACGTACATACACTAATGCATATATATGCTACAGCAGGTTAATATGAATATTCATTTATAAATACAGCAAAAAAAGCACTCCACTTACTCAAAAGGTTTTATCCACTGAAAATGGATTTTAATTGAAGTGAAAGAGTGGAAAGCCCCGATTGGCACCGATTTGCAGTTTAATGCAGAATGGAAGCTGTGTGATTGAAGTGAAAGTGATTTTAAAAGGTAACTTGTTCCTGCTTGTAAAAGCATCTACCATGAGATTCCCTTAATTTCGACTCTGAGAGTAAAACAAAGTGTGGTACTAATACATATGGGTTCAGATGAGGATTTTGAGTCTTGTCTAGCATCCGTGGCACTGTTGTTACGTAGACATTTTTAATGACACTCGCCTGAAATTAACAAACAATTAAGCAAACTGCATTGCATGCATTTAGAAAATCATGTATTGGTGGATTTTATCCTCTAGAGAGCGCTGCTGTGCCGTGGCCATACATGCTAGTATTCAAAAAAGAAAGAAGAAGAAAAAAGAACAAGTGTTTAGCTTAAAACATTCATTTATCTGAAATATTGCACAGGGAAAACCACGAGAAGGAAGAATGTTCAGCAAGTTTGTCTATGATGGTTTTTAATTAGTGAGATTACAATATAACTTTAACATACAAGAAGATGGAAATCACAACAAGACTGATATTGCACATAGTTTTTGCTGCTTATGAGGGTATACATTAATGGTACTGGACTAGTATTTTTTTTATACCCTTTTACATTATCTTTGAATTTTTTTGTGCAGTACCAGTGGCATGGAATCACTGTTCAGGGCTAAACCTTAAAATCTTCAATTGAAATTTTTTCATATATACTTACATTAAACATGTCTACTAAAAATCAATCCTTATATATATTTCATATATTATTATTATGTGTTAACAACACAGAATACATCAATATCATCTTTTGATATTAAGTTAATTTTGGCATACCAGACTATTATTGAAACAAAAAAATTGAGTAATGAAAATATAATTTACAATGTCTAATCTCTAATGTAGATTGTACATTTTAAAAAAAAAAACAATTATCATATTGCATTTACAATACAGCAGAAATCTCCGGTGCAACTTTATGAATCTTCAATATTTTCTATACAAAAATAATCTTCTATTGATATTTTATAAATATTCATTACAAAATAAAATCTTCCATTGATATTTAATATTTTTATATTCAAAATAAAGATGTTTTTTTTAGATCAACAGTCTTGTGTATCACTGGTAATAAATTCTCACAGTCCCTCCTCTCTATGTAGGTTTTATTCCTTGTAGAAAAAGCAAGCTGGTCTATCCATTTAAGTGGTTAGTGTCATGAATAATCTGGAACACAGTCTGATGTTTTATTTTCAGATGACAGATTTGTATAAATGTGTATATTTTAAGTATTAAGGATGGTAGTTCAATGTTAGGACTGGGGGAGAAATAGATAAAGTTTTCATGATCCAGTTTGCTAGAGCTTACAAATCACCCCATATAAATAGGTAAATGCTCTCCACACCTACACCTATTTCCACCACAGCATTCAATTCAGAACAGCCAGCTTAATTGAGTGGGATGGAAGCAATGTCCATGTTTCATGTTCATTGATTTTATATGGTGAGGTGACACAAGACGTGTAGGTGAAATGTGGAATTAAAACCAGTCCTTCTCATCTGAAGATGATTTCTGGTGTGTCCTGTCATGTCGTTGCAGATTCATTAGCTCTCCTGGTTGGCATACATGCCTGCCTCCCACTGCAGGGCTCGTTTGTTTTTATGCCTTATTACACGGGTGGCCACTACAACCTACCGAGAAACCAGAGTTACACAACATGATCAAACTGAATCTGTTCCAAAATCCAGCAGCGCACACTAGACATCAAAAACCTCAGCTCACCTCATTGTTTATGGCATCAATAGGTTGGATCCCAGCATACTGAAGAAAGAAAAAGTTAAAAAGTTTAAAAAAAAATCTGTCTATTGAGCTCTACATTGCATTGTGACATGAGTCAACCTAATAATTATACTCTTTACTTATGCATGTCATTACAAACATGTATGACTTTCTTTCTTCCATGGATTTGCGATTTGGAATGACATGAAGATGAAGGCGATTATACAATTTTTATTTTTGGGTGAACCATCTTTTTTAAGGGCTGTTTGCTTGAGAGATTTGTGACTTCACTCACTGCACTTTCTTCCAGCTTCAGTTTGACCTGTCTGTCCTCAAAGTCCTTTAGCAGTGTCTCAGTAAGACCTTTCTGGGAAGAAGGCGAAGACAGGTCAGCAAGCGTGCCCAAGGGCTTGATGGGGGTTGTCCGCGAAACAGTTGGGGACATGGGTTTCGGGCTGCCCCATGGCTGGGGTGTCATAATCGACACAGAGGGAAGTCTGAAAGTGGGTCGTGGTGAGGACAACTGTGAACTTTTATCTGGAGAGTTAAGCAAAGAAAAACAAGAGATTTTGTGAACTGTTCATTCACCTACTTACACAAGTCATTTGTTTCTCCATACCTTTTCAGGAAATTCCTAATGAACTTTCTAAGAGCATTTCTGAAACAAATACATCTTAACATACTACATGTATGTTGAAATGTACTCTTAATTCCATTATGGATACAGATTCTGAACTGATAAGTGATCTGTAATGATGACCTGTCGTGAATCCACCAGCACAAATTATATCGGAAAACAAGACATAGTATGTAGGCATTTGATTGTGCGAAAAGCAATCTTTAACTTCAGATGTGCATTTATATCCATAAAGTAAATGATTAATCATTCTTCAGTGAAGCAGAATGTCATGGTATGTCTAAAGTTCAGAAACTATGTTGGCACTCATTCCTTGGTGCTGCTGACATCCATAAACATTAAGCGCTCAGATAGCTACTGTATAAACCAGAAAGTTATGAAATGCACCTGTCACAAACATTGTACAGAATAATAAGACAGTATCCCTACTTACCCATTTTTTATGTTAAACATGTTTGAATGCAGTGAGGCTGAAGAGTTATACCTGTAATGGATGATCGAGAAGTGTCCAGACTCCCAGAAAAAGGATTACTGTAATTAGTTTTCTTTTCTGAAAATACAGAATCCACTTCTGCCATGTTCCCATGTGGAGTTTGTGGTGAAAATTCTGTTTCCTCGCTGGTTAGAGGAGACCTAGGTTCACAAGAACTTAGCACTGGATTGACAGATGCTAGCTTGGTAACTGAGAAAGACAAACTACTGAACTCTCTCTGCTCTAGGAGCTCTTGTTCTCTTCTGAGGTCTTCTTCAATTTCCTGACGGATGCTGCTTGGGGCATTCTGCATTTTGGGGCTCCAGTCGGTGTACTCGAGGTGAGATTTCCAGGTAGGAGTGTGCCGACTAGTTTTTGCAGGTTCCAGTAGGGACAGAGAATTTTGAGAGTAAAACCTGTTCCTTCCTGATATGCTGCTGTAATTTTCCACAATCCAGGATGACACTTTCTTTGTTCTAAGGGTATTAGTTTGGCACTCTACACCATTTTCTTTATGAATGCTTGCTTTAAAATGGTCCTCAGGATATGCACGTACTTGTATTTGGTGTCCAAAAGTGCTGCTTTCAGAGTTTCTCTGAAGGATAGATTCGTCAGGATGTCGATGAGGACAGCAAGGCGAAAGTACTTCCTTTGAGTCCAAAAAGTCACCTTCCTCTACTAGTGCAGGTTTCTCTGTAATCAACTTATCTTCTGCAGAGACTTTGCTTTGCTCTAAATCAGTTGTGGGGCTTTCTCTTAGACTTGCCCCCAAAGATGGGACTGGAATTTCATCCGGTTGTGACTCAAATGACTTCTTATTGTCCTGTACTTGGTTTTCTAGGGTATCATGGCTTGAAACACAGTTTGTGATCTGTTGCTGTTTCTCAAGCTCACGCTGTCTCTGAATAAGGAAACTTACTCTGTTGGGTTCTTTGGGTTTTGCAGCTTTCACCTGTGGAGATGACAGGGACAGAATTGGCTTTATTCTGATCTCCACCATCTCTGAATTGTCTTTGTGTGAGATACCCCTTGATCGACGTAGACTCTCTTCCCGTTGTTGGGAAATTCTGATTTCCCTTTGAATGGGAGTCTCCTCTGCACTTGACATTGTAAAGTGGCTTTCCATCTCTGAATAGGAAGGATTGTTTGAAATACTACCATCACTGGCGTATCCTCCACTTCGGTCACCAAGACCAGAGTCAACATCATCTAAGGCACCTCCATTTTTTGAATCCTTAGTCACAGTTTCAGTCTTTACTTCTATTTCTTGTTGTGTTGCTTGTGGGATCTCATTCTCCTCTAGGCTGTTCTCTTTGCTTACTTGTCTTAGAGTAAAGATGCTGGCCATTGAGGATAAAGTTCTTCCCCAGAGTTTGGCGGAATAAGGGAGCCGCTCAGGACTCTGTAGGAAGGGGTTCTGTTTTGATTGTTCCATTATTAGAAACTGCTTTCGTGCTGCGTTGAAGTCAATTTGCTCATTGACTATGGTGCCAGGCTCCACCCTGGCTTCTTCAGTCTTCTCACTAACTGGTTTGTAGCTTAGACTAAACCCATCCAGGAGACTTTGCGGCTTGTTACTGAGGTCCAGATTTTCTAAGGCACTCCACTTCTCTTTAAGGCTTTTCTTGGGTGCCTGATTCCGGATGATCTCCATTCGGTCTGGATTTTCCTCCTCTTTGTTCACCATGGAGGCATCCTCGATTCGGTAATGGTCATCTCCATTAGTTTCTTCAAAAAGCCTTCCAGGTATCTTGTCCTCTGTGTACGTTTGTAGCTTAAAGGTGCTCTTCTCCTTCAGGGTATTCAGTTTGGCCTGCCTTTGTGGAGAAACCATGTAGACCTCATTCATCTCTGCTTCTGGACTTGCTGGGTCATCTACAAAGGAATAGAATCCAACATGTGAGCCTGTACTGCTGTTGGTTCCAGGGCTGCTGGGGTTGCTTGGAGTACTGGGCCTAAAGTCTTCACTGTCACTTCCATTCTCAGACACAGCCACTTGCCTAGCCTGGACCACCACATCTGAAGGACTATTGCCATACCCAGAGGACACTATCACAGTGGGCTGCACGTCTGTTACTGTTATGCTTTCAAAGCTGAACCTGAAAGAGTTACCATCCTGACTGCTACTCCACTTGTTCTCTAGTGACTGTGGTTGGTCTGTAGGGCTCAATATGGAGCGCAAATCCAACTGCTCTAGCTTAGGGGAGAAAGGCTTCATCACCCAGCGCTTTGGGTTGCTGTTCATGGGAACTCTGGGTGGTGGATGGTTCTGGACAGTCCTGGGAATCGGAGGTCTCAGAGATGAATGGGAATGGATCACAGCCTGCTCCTCTACTGAGGAGTGAGTGCATGCATCATATGGGTTGACCATCACAGTTGATGCCTGTCTCTGGGTAACAACAAAAACAAGAAAGACAACAGATTTACTTCTGGACTGTGCAGACTATCAGATGATAGATATTAGTATTTCCAGATATGTAACATACATGGTTTACAAGGTACAAGGTTTAACAGGTTGTGTCTAAAAAGAGAGAAGAACATGTAAAAAGTACATTTAGAACATTTATCAAACATTTAACATTACATGAACAAAAATGAAACAGTGTTAAAAATATAACACTAGAAAAAGACAGTACTTTCACTCCTGATTTTAAAAACTGTCCTAAAATGTGACCATATTTATTGTAACTGAGTAAGGGTATTTTAACTGGCATTTTGTTCAGTTTTGTTTAATTTCAATAGGTTAATACTGGAAATTACTGTATGATTGCAACTTTAACATTTAAAAAATATGACATAATTGTAATAGAATGCATTCCCTGGATAAATTGTTTAGAATGAACATCAAAACATTTTCCTACTATAGTAAAATCATGGAAAATCATCATAATTTCATCAGTTTAGCCTTCTATTCAGCTGAAAATCATGTTTCTGTTTTTCTTTTTTTATATAGTATACAAGAACCCATCTTACACTAAGTACTAAAACACCTGTCTAATTCAGTGGTAAGAATATACATATTACATTACAATTGCACTAGATGGGTAATTCAAAGTGTATTTTTTCTAAATACTATATGATTTTTCAAGCTTTACATTTTTTAATAAACAAGAGCGAGATAATAAAATATTTCATGTTTATATGTTAGATTTTTTTTGTCATTTCTGTTGAATAACATTTCTGATGAATAAACGTTTAAGTATTTAAAGGTCTTCAAATAGTGATTATATAGATTAAAAAAAAAATAACAAAAACTGGAACTTACGTTACTAAAGAAATATGTACTAATCCGTTGTTTAATTATAATTTATCAGTTGCAAAAAATTCTCTGGTCTGCGTACTGCATCAAAACAATAGATATGAGTGTCTACCACTTTGAACAAGCTTACGTAGTTGTAAGAGAGTTTTGCTCACTGTAACTAGTGTCCGTGTGTGACATCGTGAACTGTGAACTGCTGATAAAATGACAGCAGGCCAGTTTCCTGGAAACCACTGCTCTGCTTTTGCTGATTGGCTCAGACTATTTGAGGAGTGTCCCAAAAGTTTAGAAAATATACTGTAGCTTCACAGAAGTATGATGACCAAAACAAAGATTCATGGAACTGTGCCTCAGCGAGTCTTTACCTTTTTAAATATATGCACATTGAATGACAGCTTCATATCCAGATTCAAATGCATTTTTCATTATATCGAAACAACTGCTGATAACAAACAGCTATGTTTTGTTAGAGGCTCAGTGTAATGTTGAGTGTACTAAGAAAAAAAAAAACAAGTTTGTAAAATCTCACACTTTCACTTTCTTCCAGACAGATCGAAGTGCTTCATAAAAAATATTATCGTAAGATACATAACTGTATTCAACCTGATCAACCTTTAGCCTGCAGTGACAATAAAATAGCTGAAAGAGGAAACATTCCTCCCATAAAATGCATTTAAGAATTGTAATATTATATAATACTGAGAACATTCTTTTTGTCCTTTAGAAAAACGGAACATTAAGTTACATATTTTACTGTTTTAATTGATAATTACGTCACTTTATTCTCCTCTGAATTAGGCTTATACAGTATAAACATATAATCTCACACATTTCAAATGAGCAAATAATATGAACTATTTAGCTAAACTATTTATTCTCAAAAAACCTTTCAGCCAAAGAAAAGTGAGCAACACTCACCCTCAGACATCAGTAGCAGTGTGAGAACCTGTAGTGTCACATGCATCAGAAGACACTTCTGTTTTTACTGCACTGACTTGACAAAGTTCAGTTAATATGCATGCAAAGACACACCCACCACCCAGACTGAAGGAGCACAGAATACTGGTAGATAGATCGATAGATTGTGGATGGGTTATTGAGGAAGAATGGATACCTGGTATATTAATATAAAATCTTGTTACGAAACCATCTTTATGCAGAATGAAAATAAGAGATGATGAATGGGCCTGAATAAATATTCTTGTTAACTATATTTACATGTATCTGTATGGACTCTAGTGAGGATAACAACAACAGTGCAATTAAAATTAAAGCTGAATCTGTCATTCAAGCTGTGCAATGAGCTGAGGACAACAACCTCTGGATGAGTGACAGTACAGCACATGACACTCATATCACATTCCAGAGTTTATGTCCAAGTAAATTTATTTTTCTAAGATCATCACTAGTAACTGTTTAACTGATCAGGTAGAAAAGCGCCTATGATTGGACTTTTTGTAGTAGATTTAATAATACAAATCTAAATTAGGGGTTTTAAAGAAACTGTATGTAAACTTTTTTACCTTTAAATATAATTTTCAAAATCATTCTGATGGTTCACTGACATCTAATATGGTGAATGGTAAACTCTTTTTAGTGCACAATTTCTTGCAGTACTGCAGGAGTTGGCCAATTATTTAATCTTAAGCTAATAAAAAAAATGATGGTATGTGTAGACACTATCTACTTTTTTTTCAGGTAAATGTTTATTTGCCCCAACAACAATAAACAACACAAAAATTTGACTTTGTACATTACATATAATGAGTATTTTAATAGTTGTTGAATATAAGCATCATAATAAAGTAAGACCACTAGTATTGTACTATACACAATTTTTAATATATATATATATTTATATATATATATATATATATATATATATATATATATATATATATATATATATATATATATATATATGGAATTTCAAATATTATAATTAATTATTATAAAGCTGATTAAGTGAGTCCTACGCTACACTAAATTAAGTCCTACACATAAAAATAAAGGTTCCAAATGGGAGTATTCATAGTGATGCATCAGAAGAACCATTTTGGCTCCTCAAATAACCTTTCAGTGACCTGGGGTGCGTTCTCCGATAACGTTGTCTCTTAGCGCGCTACGAATACTCAAAAGGTACACCTTAACTACAGGTATACCTTTGCTACGTGTGTTCTCCGAACTATACCTTAGGATGTAGCTTAAGGTAAACCTTCTTAAGTTTGACCTTAGCAGTTGCTGTCCATGGTGGAGGCGCTGAATAGGTTGATATCGACGCCTCGATGATCGATTGTGCGCTCTTTCCTTCACAGCGGTATAGGTAAAGTATTGAGAAAACAATGTTCTTTATAAAGAAGCGTTTTAGAAATAGTACAAACTGCATTTATCGGGGCTTATTGAAATACGTACATGAAGAAATAAATATGAGTATGTGTTTATAATTTAGCAAGTGTACAATCCCAAACCCTCACGGCCATAAGTGTGTTAATGTTCTCCACAACGTATGCTGATTATCCACCAGCCGTATCACATTATTGGCGTAAATCGCTCATTTGTGTAATTGGATGATTTCCTCAATAAAAGCGCAAACATGAGAGACATACCGACATTCACTATGTCGGGGAAAAAAGTCCGCAAAAAGAGATCGCCCAGCCACACTGAGGTCTTACTCAGCCCATATCCATCCCCAACAACCTCCAGAAAACTCCACCACGGCATAACAACGAAGAGCCGCCAGCAGCTGAATTTCGGGGCTGAGGGGGTAGCTCCGTCGAGTTTGTCTTGACAAATCTGGGCCAACAAGATGCAAGAGCTGCAGAATTTGCTCCCGTGGCAGGCAATTTTTTTTTACAATGGTCTCTTCTGACATGGTAGTCAGTGGACTAAAATGTTCTCTTATAAAGTAGTTGACATACACTAACTGGCTCCGCGGACGCCGCCGTCTTTGATTTAAAACAAGTACTCGCTGTCTCGCTGCCATAGCTATAAAGTTTGTGTAAACTAATCTTTCTTTATATAGACTCCTAAGCCTTTTCTGTCAAATGGTTCGCCAGCTGATGTGCCTTTTAGGATAGTAATTAAAAAAGCTAACAACCATTAGTGTATGGAAACTTTATTAATGAAAACACTTCCATACACTGGGTGTAGGCTATAACAACTTAAGTATTTTATGTGTATAATTTTAAAGTAAAGTAAAAATGTAATTTTAATTCTAAATCAGATTTTATATTAAAAGTTCATATAAAATTTTCTATGTGTAATTAAACTGCGATGTAAAAAATCTTTTTGCGTAGTGGTGGCCACTAGCGGTATGAACCGTAAGCAGCGATAAGGTATAGCTAAGAGCGCTCCAGACCAACCTTACGAACGCATGACTTACAGAAGGTATACTTAACTAAGAAGGTTTCGGAAACCACGTATTAACGATAAGGTACTTCTTAAGGTACAACTTAAGAACGACGTAGCGTTAAGGTAGTTTCGGAGAACGCACCCCAGTTCTTCAATAACTTTTTTTTTCTTAGTATAAAGACCATTTAAGTACTATAAAAAATGTTTTTCATTACGAATAACCTTTTGTGGAATGGAAAGTTTCCATGGATGTTAAAGGTTCTTCATGGAACCATCAATGCCAATAAAGAACTGTTAATTTTAAGAGTCTAAAACTGTAACCATTTCTTCAAGAAATATATGTTTTTGTACAGCCCTACCTTAAAAGAATGATCCAGGCTGTTACACAGCACCTGCCACGGAGGAGTGTACCTGAACATGGGGTTTGCTGCAGTACTAGAGTTTGACAGGAGAACACTAGCATGCAGTTACCTCAACTCAATTCTGATGAGTCCTGGAGAGTGAACAGAAGAGAACAATTATTTTTATATACCATTACCTACCAAGAATCACCATAATCTAGTATGTGTCAGATATTTCAAAATTTTATATTATAAAAATTTTTTTAAGTGTAAAAGCAATCAAAGGAATATATATATATATATATATATATATATATATATACATACATACATAATTTCTTTTTTGTAATATGTCATAAAAATTTGTTTAATTTTACTCTCATTCTTCCTCATTCCGAATGACTTACCTCATCTTTTGCAGGCCGATGGATCCAGCGAGACCATTGTGTTTAATAGTGCTGAAACATACAGTGAAAGCAGAGCCAGCTTACCCTATCAGTGCTGCTGCAGGTGTCAGTCTAGTATTCAGTCAGTCTTCATCCACTACCCAAAAAACTTGTTTTGGCTCAGTTGCTCTGGTAAAAAGCTCCTCCTCCAATATGGCTCCAATATGGTCAATACAAGAGGTATCACCTCAAGCAAAATTGGCCAAACTGTGTGTGGGGTGACCTGGCCCATGGTCAAAGATTCAGTGCATGCATGCATGCGTGTTTGTGCGTGTGTGTGTGTGTGTGTGCTGAGGGCAGGGATACCAGTCTGGAATGTTGCTACTATCAGCAACCTTAGCACAAAAGCTGAGAATACCCTTCTACCATCCCATAATGCACCTCATAGTTGCTCTGAAGCCTAGTCATTTGATCATTGACAATGGCGGTGACAATACCACAGTGGCTCTTAGATTAGTTCTAAATGGCTGCAGGGGTGTTCCTCAGGTCTCACTACTAGGCCCGCAACCAGTTTGTATTATTTATTTTTTTTACTAGTTTGTGTCAGATGTTGATTTGGTAACCACTTTGATGACTCATTTGATTCATTTTATTTGATTCAAACTAGCAAATTAGATTTTTTTTTTTTCATTAAAGGATAGACTGATAAGATCAGTTTGTTCAGAAATCAAACACTCCTTGTGCTGCATGTTTTCAATTCACTAAAAAGAACAGACTCATAAGTGTTCAGGAATCACACTGTATATTTTTGATGCAGTAAAAAAAAAAGTCATTTTTAGTGAATCATTCTACACTGGTTGCGCTGTACATTTCTGATTCACTTAAAAGAACAGGCTCAAAAGAATAATTTCTCAGACTACACTGGTTGTGTTGTATGTTGTTTTTACATTTATCTTTTAGCAAATGCTTTTATCCAAGGTGATTTACAAATGAGAAACATCGCAAGCAGTTTGTCAGAGAGCCAACAATATTTACAATATACAATCCCAGGTTTAGTATAAAACTAGTTTTTGCATGCAGCCTGCGAGGTCAGTAGAAAGCCATTTCTTGCCATTATTTCACTTTGCGTGATTTTTTTTATTGCATCTCATTCAATGCAGACTGCAAATTAGCAGTGACAAAAATGAATATTTTGTTGTGGTGTTGAAGATAGCAGGAAATACTGTTACATAAAGAGTTTTGCATACTGTAGATCATAAGCAGCACATTTACTGGTATAAATAAAACAAGACAGATGCAGTGATTTTGTTACGCACATCACATTTTAATATATCCTTCCAACTCCTTCTATACAGCTCTTTCAGGTTGATAAGAAAGCAGACTTTCACAATGCACAGACAACAGTGGCAGTAAGAGCAAACAAACTCATTATCAGGAGAATCAATAAGAGAGGACCCTGGTTATATGTCCCTACATTGTCCTCTGTTCTATCATGACTTTGAACTCAGCTTGTCATCAAGGGTTATGGGTTTAAGCACAGGGACATTATCTAACATGGAAATGGTTATGTATATGTAGATATGCTTGATGTATGTACCTATAAAAGCATGCAACTATACAAAAGAGATACGCCAGGCCTGTGGCAAAGACAACAAGGCATTCAGGGGCGAGGAACACGTTGGAACTGGAATGTTAGTACTGACAGACAGACAGTAAGGTGAGTGGCAAACCATGAAACTCACAGTGATGCAAAGACTTTAAAAGAAGTTGCCCAGGTGATCATTGGGAGGAAAGTAAACTGGTTCTTGAACCATTAATTATAACCTCATTTGATGCTGCTTTACATCCAAAAAGTGTGTATATGGATAAGTGAATGTGTGTAAACATGATAGAACATGATAAACGGAAAGGTTTTTTTTGTGTGTTGTTTTTTTTATGTTTTTTTTTTTTGCATTCATGTTGACCTCATTTGAGTCCTGGCCTTTTGAACAATGCACATTGATCTCATCCCAGCAATTCGGGCAGTAATATAACTAAAATATAAGAGATAAAACATGACATATTAACTGAAATAAATCACAATACGACCACATAGGCGCAGAGCGCACACACATTATTCAAGCACACCTCTACCAGCTAACCATGCCACATAATTTTATTCTCCTAAAATTAGATATTAAATTGCCTTCAAATGAAATTCATAAAGTAAGTAATTTATAAGGTACAGGTTTAACATTCATTAAAAAAAATAACTTCCAATGTAACATAAAGGTGCGTTTAGTAGTTTGGTGCTAATTTAAAAATAATAATTATTATTATTTTACACATGGAGAAATAAATTGTGCTTTTGTAAAGACTCAGAAAAAGATTTCTATAAAATGGAAGTAAAATTCAGTTATGTATGATGTGGATCGTTCCCCCCAAAATGTATTTTGGTATGTTGAAATGGCATTAGCTCCAGTGTTTCACAAGTTGCACAGCCGCTAGTAGCGTAGAATTATTTGGGGATGCAAAGAACGAAAATTAAACAAAGATCAGGCCTTTCCAGTGGAGACATTGAGAGAATCATTACCGGTATATAGTGATTAGAGAGATGAAGCATTTTGAAACACTAAATTAATTGATTCGCAAAATTATTCCGTTTCAAAAACCTGATCAAAGTAGTGTAAATGCAATGTGATGACAGCCCAAATCTGCAGACCAAACCAATTACAAATGTTTTAAATAAAGTATAATTTACTGAATGTAATTTACATACCACTAAATATAATAAGAAGTGTCTGAATTTTTTTTATATATACATTTATATGCTTGAATCAGGCAGGACTTGGCTATTCAGTTTAATTTTAAACAATTAATAACCATTCAACTTTTCCTTATACATACGTGCTTATTAAAATTCTTAAAATATATTAAAATGAGCCTACATTATATTTTATATAATTAATGTGTTCACCAAATCAGAATTTAGAATGTTTCGATGCAAAGGTTTGATGTAATGAAGCCAGTTTGATACACGCTACCAACAAAACAAATATTCTCAAAGCTAAATGCTCCCATCACTACACATACAGCCAAAGAGGAAGAAATGGTCTGAAACCAACCGACGGAAAGACAAAGACACAAACGTCCATAAACATTAGTACTGCAAGATTTGATGAGGGATAAAGTCTTGAGCTTTGTTGAACAGATAAGGGAATTGAATTTTGTGTAAACATCTCTCTGAAACCCAATGGTATCAGTGTAATTTACACAAAACTGGATATTGATTGTGAAACCAGACTACAAAATGCACCTTTAATGTCATAACGTTTATTTCTGTTAAGGAAAAGATGAAAATAACTTTAAATAAGCACCAGTCCATCACCCATCTCTTCCACACACACACAGGCTACAAAACAATATGCTTTTTGTTTTTACTGAAGCATTTGGCATCATAGCTACTTTAAGGGCTAACATTTATTTGTAATTTTCAAAAAAAAAAAACAAAGGAAAAAAGCTTTAATAGGCCTACTTGGTATAATAACCTTTTAAACATTTATTTCGCCACACTTTCTTGAAACAGCTAAGGATGGGGCGGATATTATCCTCCCTGTCTTTGCATTCTTGTCTCGGGAACTGTTATGATGGCTGTATTAGTGAGAGAGCTTTGCTTATTCTGACACTAGTTTACACGCATGAGGGCTCTTGCATAGGACTGGCTGCAGCAGTTTGTTGATGTCACTTGTTAGGAATGAGCTGTCACTGACCCTTCCTGAGGGTTGATGGCAGTGCGGACTGGCATAAAATTAAAAACACACAGCCAGCCTGACACATACACACCTCTGAACGTCAGAACAAGGCCAAATGCACATGAGCAATGCAGATGAAAGATGAGAAGGCTACAAATGATCCGATGCAAGTTTACATCAGACAGCAGTTTGAAAGTAACCGAGAGAACAACTGACTCTCTACTCTTGATCTCTATTTCCAACAAATAGAGCATTTCAAGGTGGGATTCTGTATATATATATATATACTAGTTAGAAACACAAAGGAACAATTACAAACACATTCGCAAGCTCTTTGCTGCGACAGTTTAACCGAGAACGACCACCTAACAGCAAAGCATCAAAGCTTACTGAGATATCTTCAGCTCACCTGTCCTATATTTCAATATGAAAGAGCGCAATCTGCTTAACTCACGGGAGAACAAAGATAAGGAAAATAAGGAGAACAATGCTGTATTACTGTGTGTTTGAGAAATAGCAAGGGGAAAAGGAGACGGGATGCTCTGATAGAAGAAAACACTCATTGACCAATGATTTTTTTTTCTCATTTAAAGCAAATAGCCTTAAACATGTTGCACATGCATTCACAGGAATGTTGGTTCAATAGAGAGGATAAGCTGTGACATGCTTTCATTTACTGTAAAATTATTATAACTCATCCCCAAGTTTGTAAACAGCAAATAAACATGTTGATTATGCAATATGTTTAAGAATTAAGTACTTTTAATCAGCAAGGATGCACTGAATTTATCAATAGGCTAGTGAAAGGAAAGCCTTTTATAAAAGATTTCTAATTTAAATAAACACCGTTTTTTATTTATTTATTATTATTCATCAAAGAATCCTGAAACAATATTGAAAGGCGTCCACAAAAATATCAAGCAGCTTGATTGTTTTAACACTGATAATAAAAAGAAAAGTTTCTTGATCATCATAATAGAATGATTTCTGAGGATCATGTGACACTGAAGGCTGGAGTAATGATGCTGGAAATTCATCTGTGCATAACAGGAATAAATTACATTTCAAAATATATTCAAATAGAAAAGAGTTCTAATTATAATAATATTACACTGTTTACTGTTTGATCAAATAAAAAGCCTATATGTAAAGCTATTTTTATCTAATAAATGCATCCATGATAAGCATAAGAAATGTCTTTCAAAAGCATTTAAAAATACAGACCCCAAACTTTACAGCTCCAAAAACACATTTCTTTTTTGTAAGGAACAATTAATGTGTTAATAATAATAATATATTTTTTTCAATACAAACTGAGGGATGAGTCAAACTATTTTCTTTATTAATCAGTAGCTCAGCTTGAATTGTCCAGAACATTCCTTTAAGACTCCTGTATGATGGTTTAAAACAATCTCGTCATTTCTAAGCAAATGCAGAGTGTGCTCTGTCACTGTCAGTCCCACAGGTTTTATTCCTATTAAAATAATTGCAATATTTCTCACAGCTTTGTCAGTAATAAATACAGTGCAGCGCACAATGCTGAGATCCGTCATTTTCTTCAATCCTTCCTTTTGATGTGAAAGTGAAAATACTTTGTAGTGCACACAATGCATGCTCTACAAAAAGAGAAGTCAAAATAAACAGGATTTAAAAAAAAATTATATATGTTATGCAATTATGGGAAATACTGTAAAAACATTTCAGTTAAAGGGTCAAATCTTTATACTTCTCTCACAGGAGCGCATATGACACAATTCATTCCAGCCACAAAAAAAGAAAGAACAAAACATAAAATTTAAATGAGGTTAGAGAGGATCAAGGGAGAAAAAAAGTAATATACAAAATGTAAAACAGGCAAAAATCAATTAAAGAAACAACCACTTTTATCAAAAGATATAACGTTTAATCCTCTCAGCCTTGCTGTTGTTCTCTCTGTATGGTGTTGCATTTCATCAGTAAAGTCTGTGTTTGGGCTCACATGATGGTGCAGCACTTGCAGGGTTGTTTCTCTTTGCTCTTGACCTCCGCAGTGCCCCCTTCTGGCTGCCCCGACTCGCCTGCCGCCTCTTCAGCCTTTGGTGGCTCTGCTGAGCTGCCGTTAGGGGGCGCCTGTTCCTGCTGGGCATCACCGGTGGCGGCCTTGGCATTTCCATCCTCGATGAGCACCACTTCAGCCTTCACAGTCGTGCTCTCCAGCCCCAAAACCTTCTTTGTTTCATCCTCGTCCTCAACGCTCTGGTAGCCCATGAAAACCATTGTGACCGGGTTCTCCACACTGGCTCCGCCCACTTCTGTCTGAGGGACTCCAGGTTTGGCTTCTACACCCGTGATCTCCTTTATGGGGGCTGTGGCTGGGACTACGTCTTTCTCTACCTTCTCCACCTTCTTGGCCTGCCCTCGCT
This sequence comes from Carassius carassius, assembly GCF_963082965.1. Classification (NCBI taxonomy): domain Eukaryota; kingdom Metazoa; phylum Chordata; class Actinopteri; order Cypriniformes; family Cyprinidae; genus Carassius; species Carassius carassius. The sequence goes on along the minus strand of NC_081798.1, from coordinate 3,867,593 downwards.
CCAGTCGCGGTGTAGTCTTGCTGCTCTCACTCATGGTCACCTCATCAGCCTTGTGGAGGAGCTCTTCCACCTCTGAAGAGCTGAGCTGGTGAACACCATTGGTTACTGCACCATCCACACTGCGCACCTCATGCACCACTGCATAGAGAAAAACAAGATAGACTGAGTCAGGAAAGACCTTTCCCTGACTGACTGCTCTTCATTTTAAAGCGATAGTTCACCTTCAGTTTCTGTTTTTTTTTTACTTATATAGTGTTTTTTTCCCTTCCAATGGGGACAAGCAACTGAAGGTGAACTATCACTCTAAGACTGAAAAGTCCCAAGTATACTTTATTTTTTGTACACATACACTAGCGCAGAACGTGTAGCCTTTCAAAGTATACTTAATTTGATTTTGTGCGCGAATTCGGGTGGTCGACAAAAGAGCAATAGAAAGCTTTATCCATATTCAGTGTCTGCTCTATTTTTCTTTGCAAGTTATGACCGATAACTCTTTTAAACCAAAGCTGAAAATTTATTTTTAAACAAAACATAAAAAAAACATCTTGCGATCATGTAGATTATAATAAACATAGGGTGACCATACATCCATTTTTACATCCTTTATTTACTTATTTTGTATTAATTTCCAAATGGCCTAAAATGTCCAACTTTGTTTTCCCACTGACCATTTTTCTATGGTCCTCATACATAAATGTACATGTATTTGCATAGTTTTGGCCGTTCTCTGTAATTTCCGCATTCTTGCAAGCTATGATTGGTCGATTGTGTACAATGCCTGCATGCTATTGGCCACTTCACTTTTCAGTCATTACCTTCAGCAAATATGAAAAACAATAGGAAAACAAAACTAAAACCCTGGACATTTTAAGCAATTTAGAAATCCCTGCCAGGACATGTCTTTGAAAAAAAAGGAATATGGTCACCCTAAATAAACAGCACTGACACCATATTTGAAAATGCCTATATAAATCCTTTTTATAGTGTTAAAGCAAACTTCTAACCGACACTGCAGCACATTTGGCACATATACTCATTCTAGCCACTGACAAAACGCATGGAAAGCATACTGTGCCCAGTCAATGACTACTGTTAGCATTGTCTTTTAAAGTTGTACGTCAAGTGCACTTCACTTGCTAGAAGTGTTCACTTGACTGAGGGATCAAACACAAAGAAAGTGTGGCAAGCGGAGTAAACAGAGCAGGAAGAAAGCAGTGCTACTGGTGTTAGCATTAGCAGCTAGCAGCATTAGCAGTACAAACAGATGCAATATCAGTGAAACAAGTACTTTAATCATCTGTAAACCTTTGGAGAATATATTTAATATATGTGCTAAATTTATAGTTTCAGTTTATAGTTTATAGTTGAAGAGAGAAAAGTCAGGCTGGAGGCTCATGCCTAAGCATGGCAGCAACATGCCCAAAACTAGCAGTCAAGTTGCAGGGTGACCAACTGAGAGTTTAATGCACAACATGGTATTTCGTTCTCTGACAGAAAATAACAATAAAAGTCAACAAAAATAAGGGATTTGTGGTTACCCTGCATCTAAAGCCATGCTCAATTAACCTCTTCCTTTTCGAGAAGTGACCAGCTTCTGATGTCACATCAAGTAAAACTGACAAATACAAGACTCATCTTCATGTTGTTCCAAACCCATCCAGTCTGAAAGAGATTTTTAGATGAATGTCCAAGCTACTCTTTTCCATACAATAAAAATGAATTAATACGTTGCTCATCAAGCTTCAAAAAGAACAAAAAAGTACCATGACTTATGATCATCTTTTAAAATTACTCAAGCTTACTGTGATGAACAGACTTACATTTTCCATCAAGACTCAATGTGAAAATGTGCCTGTGGCAGCCTTTTCTGCAAAACGATATTATGTTGATTCCTGCATGTTTTGCAATACTTTCCAGATGAAATGTCCAGTGATTGGCACTACAAGTGTTCAGATTTATGTGAAAAAGATGAATGTGAAAATGCCAGTGGTTTATTACATTAGTTGGTTGTGGTACGACACGTATTGTGTATGATTAGTGGTGCTAAAAGTTTAATGCTCTATTGCATCAACATAATCTTAAAAAGGACATACCATCTAACCCTAAGTGATAATAAGCAAAAATGAGATAAAAATGAATTTACTGATGCATCCATGCCATTTTATCTTGTTTCTGTGAGCCATTTTACTGTGAGCGCTCAACATTGTAACTGTTGCAATTGCAATGCTGTACTAAATAAACTAACAAGAAAGTTTAGAAAACAATACATGCCAATGTAGCTGATCATGTGTCATATATATATATATATATATATATCCTAAATTCTGCTTTTTAACATTTTAATTATTACTTTCTTTCTTTTATTTATTTATTTATTTATTGCATTCCATTATATTGGTAAAATAAAACAAAAATTCTGAAACTTATTTTCCACAGATTGATTATATTAATATATTAATATATCAATGATAAAAAAAACAGTGGTAATCAAATGAAGGCATTAAACACTAATTAATATTTTTAAATATAATAGAAAACTTATTTTTGACAGGTTCTCAAATATGGATTAAGTTTATATTATTTCAATTATATTAATCGATAATCTGCCTATAAACATAATTTGTGGGAAAAGGACTAAAGGTGTGTTAATGTTTTACTGCCAATACTATTCATTTTAACTGGAAACTACAGGTAGAGACGTGTTATTTTCAGTAAGCCTATGTTGCACATTTTGTGTACGGAAGAAAATCATACGGGTTTGGAAAAACATGGATATTTGGGGTTAATTGTTTTTTGAATATACCAAAACGACATAAACATCTAGTTTGGTCAAATAAGACAACTACGGCTGATGTTCTGAACATTTTTCCTCATGAATGTGTTTTACATAACAATGTACACTTCTCGTAAAGCAAGCATATCTAGCAAAGCCACGTGCGTCTGCTCTATCGCCAGCCACCTTTCTGTTCATCCTCATAGACCTTGACACCCTGCTGCAAGAGGTCTTTGGGGAGCAGTGTGTTAGTGGACAGGACTTTAGTCTCGCCAGTCACCAGGTCCTTCTCAACTGTGATCTCTACGGAGTACATCGCTGCAGGGCCAATGAAAGAACACATTACCATCCTGCAATGACGCACGGTCACACTCACATAAAGTCACTAAACACACACATACACACACTGTTTAGGCAAGTTGCTTTCTATATTCAAAAAGCTAGTAAAGTGTGATTTTAAGAGACTGTCTGGTGAGCTCTATGATAGTAATACAGAGTGAGGGGTGGAAAGACAAATAGTATGACTGATGACTACTTGGTGTTTTTTTTCTGTTCTAATGTAATGTATGATAAATTATCTAAATTAGTGTTTAGAAATAACTGTAACTTTAAATAAAACAAGAACCTAAAAAAATCTGAACTTAGTAATTCATTATATATTATATATTTAAAAAGCATTATATATATATATATTATGTGACCCTGGACCACAAAAGTCTTAAGTCGCTGGGGTATATTTTTAGTAATAGCCACAAAAACATGGGTCAAAAATTATCGATTTTTGTTTTATGCCAAAATCATTAGGATATCAAGTTAAGATCGTGTTCCATGAAGATATATTTTACATTTCCTACTGTAAATATATCAAATCTTAATTTTTGATAAGTAATATGCATTACTAAGAACTTCATTTGGACAAATTTAAAGGCAATTTTCTCAGTATTTTAATTTTTTTCACCCTCAGATTCCAGATTTCCAAAAAGTTGTATCTCGGCCAAGGGTATTGTCCATTTGTGGTCTATTTTTTTGTAAAACTGACACTTAAGACTGGTTTTGTGGTCCAGGGTCACATATATTGTTTTGTGTTAATTCTATGACAGAAAAAGTAAATCAAAGCTGTGGTATGGTTTCTGAGGCAATGCTGCCATGGTTACCTGATCCTTTAGTAGTACGACTTCTAAAAATAGCTTTTTATTTAATAGATGTTTTTCCGCTTTATATGTGAGTGAGAGATGATGTGGTGTGTATGCCAGACACACAAAGACACACACACATGCAAACACACATTAGCTGAAAGAACAGAGAATTAGAAGACAAGATTAGATGAAACCAGTACAGGATTAGTAAGTTTAAAAACACTGTTATAGGACAATATATAAGACCCACAAGTTTAATGTACAAAATGTTAATTAAAAAATATACCCTCCCAAGCAACCTGAAAAAAAAAAAAAACACCAAACAGACACTCATCCAACTGTCAATAAATCTACTTTACATTTATCTGACTACAGAGGGGTGGGCGATATGATCTTCACAATATCAGAAATATCATATTTCCCGGTAACGATATATATCACAATATAGTTGTTTTTACTTTAAATAAGGTCATTATGATATCAAAATGTTTAATACCATAGAAATATCATAATTCTTGTCACCAGTGTTAATATCACAAAAAACTAACACTAGCCTAAAAAACCCAAAAAGCTCACTGAAGACAAGTAAGCGATTAGATATGAATAAGAAACTAATTACATGCAATAGGACATAAACTACAGTAGAACAAATAAATAAGAAATGCTACATACATTGTATAAAGTAATCAAATGTATAAAAACACTGCATATCCTTCACTGTGTAAATTAAATACATATTTTGTCTTATTAAAATTACAAAAGTGACATGAATGTTAACATGAATGACAGCGGGTTTATTCGACTGCTGTCCCTTTAAGAGCTGTCTGGATCCAATATACTGTTACATGTGTGTTTTCTCTCTCAGCTGTTTTACTTTCACTTAAGATCTACTGTGTTTACAAAGATACTTGCAAAGATGCGCATTTTGACACATAAAAGTGTGTTTATTTAACTGTCCAAGCAGCAAAAGTACTGGACTCCATTCACTACTCCCAGGCTCTATGAACACTGTCTTCACGTGCGCACACCTCTCTGACAGCGCACACATATAGCAAAATGAGTTTTCTTTCGCTGCTAATTGCGATATGCTTTTGTGACCATGTAGCACACGTGACCGTGTAACTGCGATAGAGACGATAGTCTAAAATCACTACCGATTGATTTTCTACGTGTTTGCCTACCCCTACTAAAGAACAGAATTTAAATCTTAATACTTTTAAAAAGCTTTTTCTGATAGCTCTAAAAAGGTTATTTCGCCACAAAATGAAAATTCTTTCATTAATTACTCGTTCAACCCACAAGACCTCTGTTCATCTTCGGAACACAAATTAAGATATTTTTTAACTATTTTTGAAAATAGCAACTTTATTCAACAATTCTTCTCTGAGTTACTGTCTTCCTCAATTTTGGAGGGAACCATGTCGCATGTGCACACTTTCTTCTGAACGTAAACAACATTTGACAAAAGTTGCTGATTAGTGACTGTTTTACCGATGTCCTCGCTACGTTTCTGGACCTGGGAACATTTCAGATGTGTTGCTGTCTATTGGAGGGTCAGAGAGCTCTCAGATTTCATCAAAAATATCTTTATTTTTTGTTTCAAAGATGAGCGGAGGTCACACGGGTTTGGAACGACATGAGGGTGAGTAATTAATGACAGCATTTTCCTTTTTGGGTGAACTAACCCTTTAGGTTTTTTCAGAAGTTCTAAAAAAGAACCTTTCTGCTTTTGGTCTGTATTTCACTCAGAAAAACTGGATTCACCACAAAGTTCTGAACATGATATCGATAATAAGAAAAAACAGAACAGTTTAAGTGCTTCTTTTTCCAGCTTTATCTCAGAATTAAAGAGGTGAAGGGTAAAACGGCAGGAAGAGTGTGTGATCTCTGCGTGAGCTACGGTTGGATCAACACTCACCTGCTCTCATCATGTCAGAGACACCTCCAGATTTCTCCAGACGAGGGCTGACGTGAACCTTGACCTCTTATAGGGTCATGAACGAGGACACAGAAGGACAGAGAATGATAAAAAGGTATAAGGTGCAAGAGTGTAGAATAGGGGAGAGAGAGGGATGATGGGAAGGAGATAGTACTACAGTAGACACAAGACTGACTGCAATGTCCTTCACCGCAGTCAATATGTCAAGAATAACTGCAGAAACTGATCTTTTGGCTGTGTAACTTTTAAATTGCTGCTCTTGAGATTTAGTTTTGAATTCTGATCAAATGTTTCTCATGAAAAGGCTATTTTAAGAGGTGTTTCTGGTGTCAGAGATGATGACGTTACCTGTTACAGAGTCTGTCATAGAGTCCATCACAATCTGCAAAAATAAGACACAGAGAGAGAGAGAAATCTTATTTGACTGATCCAAATTATACATGTTTGTGTTAAATATGAATTATGCAAATACTGTCATCTGTCAAATTTTTGTTTGTTATTAAACATTATATTTTCTGTTTGCATCAAGAGGACTGTATCAGATAAGAAATACAGTTTCAGATTTTTATTTTATGTTTCTTGGGGGTTAGATTATTAATTGTGCAATTTTTGCTCCAAAAGAACATTTTCAAAAACTTTGAAATTAGCCTTAAAGAGGTATATAAAGAGGTCAAGTAGTTCCAAAACATTTGTAAAATGTAATTTCCACCACCATCACAGAATGCTATTTAACAATGCTATTTAATAATGGTTCTTATATTATATTATTAAATTAAACAGTTTTATTAATTTATATTATTGTGTAAAAATTACTTTTCTGTAATAAAAAATTACTTTTCTTTTTTCACTATTTTTTTTATGTATAGAAAGTTCAAAAGAACAGCATTTATTTAAAAAATAGATTTTTTTGTAACATTATAAGTCACAATTAATCAATTGGATTTATTCTTGCTAAATAAAAGCATTAATTTATTTTGTATTACTTTAACATTTTAGAATATATGCTGTATATTTAATATGTTGTAATTTATCAATATTACTATATAAATAATTAAATACAGTAAGTAATAAAATAAATATTTTTTTATATAATTAAAGGATCTGTGTATGTTCTCCTTATTTACATTACTATTATTAATAATTAAAATTTTTAGGTAACTGGAACACAATTCATCCTTTGAGATATGATGTAAATAAGGTAAAATTGAGGTAAATAAACTAGAGTGAAAAATGTTAAGGAACTTTCTCTCTAAAAAAACTACCTACTGTGGAAATCTATTCAAATAAAAAATACTTTGAACAACAGTCCTGATGACACATAAACTGTAAGCGCTAGAGATCAGCAGGCACTAGACAGTGATATATGATGTACTTTAGAGGATACTGACCACCAAAGAAAAGGCTAATCAGAGAAAATAATTTGTGTTGTAGCAGTGTCGCCGCTCTGAATGCAGCACCAGTGAGGGCTAAAGTCTGTCAGTCCTGCATGTTTAGCACACACTGCTTGAGTAAGACTGATTCCTGCACTGTAAGCAGTGAGATCCATCGCTTCCATTAATCAAGATGGCCTTTGTGTAGCCGGACATGAGATTGTCCCCCATTGTGTGTCATGCACTAAAGCTTTGAATAGAAGCCTCTGGATCCCCTGCTGCCCACCCTGGTGTGAAGTTTATGGGCTAGAAAGAGCTGCTGGTTAAACGCACCGTTTTTTCGACTGTCTTGATGTTGACTTCCTGTACTGCGTCTGACAGGTTCTCTTTGGTGGATGTTGCAGACACAACGGTCTCTAGCTCCTCCAGCTCTCTCTCCAGTCTGTGCTCGAAGAAAAGAAGACGTACATGCAGTTTATAAAGCACATTTTAGGTTAACTCTACTATATTTGTTACATCTGAATGGGTTACTAATGTAAAATAATATAATAATGTAAAATAGTTTTTGCTGCTTAAGATAGAAATCTTTTGTAACATTATAAATGTCTTTACTGTCACTTTTGATGAATTTAATGCATACTTGAATGAAAGTATTAATGTAATTACAATTCTAATGAAGTAATCATTTTTGCATTGTATTTACAAATACAAATATATTATGTATTGTTAATACATGAATTAATTAATAAATAGGCTATTGTTATGTAAAGATTCAATATAATATAATTAATATATTAAAAATTATTTACAAAAAAATGATTATAGGATGTGCACTTTATAATTGATCTTTATTATTTACACATTTATCTGTTGGTAAGGGGAAAAATATTGTAAAATAAATAAATTAATTAATGGATGTGCACCAATTAAAATCATATATACAGTACATCATATATACATAAATGCACTAATATATACAGTATGTAAATACATATATAATGATCTGCACCAATTAAAATCTGTTTTCACATATTTTTATACGACCCCTTTCTGAGTGTGTTTTCCACACCAGGTCTTATTGGCATCAGCTGTTCACCAGGATGACTCATTGGTTGGCATACCAGCCAGAGCAGAGATTTAATCAGGCAGTGGAGATCCAGACTGACCACTCTGCCAGCAGAAAGACCCATGCCAATTTTTCACCATTAGAAATAAACTGAGACAAATCAGATAAGAAAGAAAACCTTGGCCACTAGATCCATATGACACAGTCCAGGCTGATGGATCCCACATTAGGGACCTTCTGTCTAACCACAGCTGGACTGCAAAACAGAGGACTTCTGTTTTCTACTCTCCTTTTATAAAATATGTGAACACAGCTCTTGATCACACTGGCGTGGCTGGTTTACCTGAGAATGGTGTCCTCAAGATCTCTGGTTTTGGCCTCATCTTCCCGCAGCTGTTTCATGGTCCCGTCTTCCTCCGGTCCTGCAGAGGGCGCACCTTCCATCAGCCATCTTTCCCTCAGTGCCTTTGACTGCAAAAAATGCTCAATTTATGTAAGCAAGAATATACTGTAATATAGGCAGAATATACTCTGCAGCTTGTATATGGCGCAGAGCAGACAATTTCAGTTTAGAATTGTATTATATTTTTAATTTCTATTAAAAGAAGCATAACAACAGTGGCAAGTAATGCAATGTGCCCCGATGCAGCCCTCTACACCAAATAACATTTTTACTCCCAATTGGGTTAAAATGTGAAATATGTGAAATAATTTGTTTCTGAGCTGCAACTGACCAATCAGAACCAAGTATTCCAGATAGATATACAATAATGTTGAACGTATTAAGTATCTTATGCTCACCAAGGCTAAATGTTTTACACATTTGATCAAAAGTTAAATACTGTGAAATATTCTTCAATTTAAAGTAACTGTTTTCTATTTTGCTCTATTTCTAAAATGTAATTTATTCCTGTGATGCAAAGCTGAATTTTCAGCATCATCACTTTAGTCTTTAGTGTCACATGATCCTCCAAAAATATGTTAATATTATCAATTATCATTGGTTTATTATTATCAATGTTAAAAGTTGTTTTTGCTGCTTAATATTTTTGAGAAATGTTTAATAGAAAGTTCAAAAGAACAGCATTTATTTGAAGCAGAAATCTTTTGTAACATCATAAATGTCTCTTCTGTCACTTTTGATCAATTTAGTGTTTCCCTGCTGAATAAAAGTTTTCATTTATTCTTATAACTAAATATTACTTATCCCCAAACCTTTGAATGGTAGTTTCAAATCACAGTTTCTACAACAAATCAGCATATCAGAATGACTTCTGAAGGATCATGTGACACTGATGACTGGAGTAATGATGCTGAAAATTCAGCTTTGCAACACGGGAATAAATTACTTTTAAAATATTTTTTGATTATACCAAGTTTCTGGTAGTGTTATTAATGCAACGTGTTATGCGATGGACTGAAAACAGCTTCAGGTTGTAAAAATGGAGAATCATTGTCTCACTCAATGTCCTGTAGTGTACACAAGTCTTGACTCATTTAGAGAAGAAAGAAAAATCACACTTTGGGAAAACTGAAAGTTTAAGTGACTTAAATTTAGAAAGCGATGAAAATGCTGAAAATTTCCATACCAAAAAAAAAAACGGAAGATAAAAGGGATTCGTGCATCAGTTGAACAATGATGCTAGAGAGTTTAAATTCTGTTATCGCCTGCCTTTGAAGATCTCCTATGAGAGAAGAGATCTTTACTAACCAAATAGTGCACAGCTCTTGCTCTTAGAGCCTGAATTATTCAGCTAATTGGCACTAAAATCTAAATGTTGAGCTGGCACAAAGCTGCCTTGGCACCAAACCAGGCACTGCTCTGATTTACTCTCTGAAACTGATCTTACCCACTTCCTGTGACTCTCAGAGCTTGATGTTTGCTTACTGGTAGCATTAAACTACATGGCAATTTGTTTGCCATTCACAAACCACATAAGATGTGTGCATATGCATAGGCTGCCCTGCCCAGCACATTACCAGCAGCCATTAAAAGTCAGCAGCTGAGCATAATCACTCTAAAACTTCGGGATGGAGAAATATATTCTGGGTGGGGCAATGATGGTGCCTGTGCAAACCTTTTACAGTAACCCATACCAAACCAATCCAAGAACGCTTCAATAGAGATTTTTGCTGATCTTAGAATTCTGCAGCACATCATGTTGATTATTTCATCACAATATATGGATGTATGAGAGACAGTCGAGCCAAAAAAAAAAAAAAAACACACACACACACACACACACATTGACCATAGAGAAGTTATTCTGCACACACTTGAAGACTGAGCATTATGGATCCGAGTTGTATGACTTGGCGGCTGTCCAGCTCCTAAAGGCTCTTGGCATTTACAGCACACTGCACTGCAGGCCTCGGACATTCCTGCCTCTCCCAGCTGTTCCTGATCAAACCTCTGAAGATGGCTGTCTTCTTCCTCTCTGACAAGTCAAATAACATTCTTTATGTGCTAATATAACATTATATATTGTGATTCATGCATACCAGTTCATGAATGCCAGCTCTGTTTTCTCTAGGCTACTTTAAGGACTCAATAATGAGGAATTTTGTATATAATATATAATTTATTGTATATAATATATAATACTTTAAATATTGTTTAAATTGTCATATTTATCTGTTCCATTAATAAAAAATGTATTCATTCATCCATGCATTCTATTGTTTTTACAAAAAGCAGTTTATAACAAAAAAAAAAAACGTTTTGTGTATTATATGCATTCACACACACACACACACACACACACACACACACACGTTTGGTTTAGTTTGAAGTACTAGTAGTAATTAGTAAAGTGTATATATATATATATATATATATATACTTTATGTGTCTTTACGTGTGTGTGTGTGTGTGTGTGTGTGTGTGTGTGTGTGTGTGTGTGTGTGTGTGTGTGTGTGTGTGTAATAAAAATCAACAAATACAAATTTATGAAAACAAAAAAAAATGTACAAATAAAAAAAAATACTTAACTTCTTAAAATAAATATACAAATAAACAAATGAAAAAATAAATAAATAAAATAATAAGCACATGTATTATCAAATGATGTATGATATCGTATCACTGGTCTATATAAAACAATCAAATCATTATAAGTGTTATTCATATAATCTCATATCACTTTTATGTTGCACCTTACATCTTGCATTTCTTTGTTTTCTTTCATCTCCCTTTTCATTTTTGCCTGAGCTGCCTGCCACCTCCCACTCCCTAGAGACCTACTGTAGGAGAGCGTATACTGACCACACACACACACACACACACACACACACACAAGCACGTCTTTACTGACATGATGCAATAGAAAATACAAAACAAAGCACGCAGGCTCCCATGTGCTTCCAGTGGCTGAGCCATTATTTTCCAAAGTAAAACGGATCCAGCTTTTTGCGCAACAGCTTAAAACAAAGACTTTTGTCTGCTCGTAAGAGTTCACTGCTCTCGATCCTGTGTCACGTGATCTGTGTTAACCCATCCCACTAATCAATCCACACCTATCCAGTCCCGATCATTAACATCCTGTACTGATCACTGGTCAGACATCCTTTAATCAGTCTGGAGTTACAGATGAGCCAATCAAAACAAGGGAAGCTCTGGAGCCAAAATAATGACAAAGAATGAGTATGATAGCTAATATACGTTATACAGACATGCAGGCTTCAGCACGACTTGGCCAGAGGCCGGAAACAGCACAGCTTTGGAGCTCAAGTGGTTGGAATTGTTCTCTATTCAGGCAGAACCCTATGAACCTTATCTTTTATATCGACAAAAGCCTGCTCATATATCAGATAGCATGTGTTTTCTGGACTCTCAGAGGCCCCTCCATACTTCAGCGATTCACTGGCCATTCATCTCTCTCTCTTTTTCTCTCCCTCTGCATTTTGCTGACTCTGAATGGGAGCTCCATAGAAACTGCTAATGAGGAGAGTTTTTGGATCTTATCTCTGGCCAGCGCAGCAAAGTCTCTCAGCCACGGCTGATCGCCTCAAAAACACACACAGAAAAACACGGCCAACTTCCACAAAGCAGCACTGACCATAATGATCTATATGTTTTTCAAGTGAATTACAAAATGTTAATAATATTTGAAATAAATCGCAATTAATTATATATTCGTTTCTGCAGACTCCAAATGAAGACAATGCAAGGACATTATATTTTTGTAGCTGATTAAAAAAGCATCAGTTTCACATTAATGTTTCTCAGATAGACACAAGATACATTTGGTACTTGGTCATAATGTAGTCCAGATTTAAACCTGTTTCCTTGTCCAAATACGCACACCTGCGTTCTTAGCCACTTGAGAGCGAGTGCGCAACAGGAAGTAAGTGTGCAAGACTGTCCAAGGCAATGCCCTTAACACACACTAAATCCAAACAATGCTCTGGAGTGCTATTCGAGGCTTAGTGTATCCCATCATGCAACATGTTGTTGATATGCAAAAAGACATAACATAATTAGAAGCACCACAAATTAAATTGTGTCATGTTATAGAGATTTAGAAGTTGATTTTAAAGAGCAAAGTATTTAAAATAAAAATAAATCTATGTATATACTTGCATTTTTACAACATTATAAGTTATAAGTATGCCCCATCAGGTAATGAAAAGGTCTTCATCCTCACTACGCCATATGAGTAGTCAAGTGGTCAAGTGCAAAGACCACAAGTGTGGGTATATTAGCAAAGAGTTCAATGAGTACCAAATCTCAAAGTAAGATTTCACAGTAAAATTCCTATAATAAATGTAAGCATGTTCAAAATGCAATACTAGCATATTGTTCACTGTATACTATGAAGCATACACTTGACAATAGTAGTATGTGAAAAAAAATGCAATAATAAACATTTCAAACAATAGTATTGTTGTAATATGACATCACTGTTTAATTTAGACACAGGTTTGAAAAAATATTTGTATGTATATATATTTATACATGTATTTCATTTATATTATCTATAAATATAAATATTTTATATATAAATCTAACACATTTTCCCTTAATATATACATGTATGTGTGTATTCGTAATAAATATACACATTATGTAACATAAACTTTTATTTTCATTAGCTTTTATCACTTTGCAGCCTTTGTTTAATTCAGAGAGTGGCGTCTAATTATCATCTAGGAAATGAAAATATTACTAGGAATTGTTTACACAATTGAAAAAAAAAGAACTTTGTGAAACAATGAATTATTAAGAAGTAAATTTGAATTTGAATGATTGATATCACTTTCAGGTTACTTGACAGTGAAAATGGGCAGTGTTTTTTTATTTGTATTTTTATACTGTTATATATTATATACATAGTATTAAGTATCTTATATTATTTAATTTATGTATTCATTTTAAATGTAGTTTTTAATTTTAGTAATTTTTATTATATTTTTTAATCAATAATATATTTAATATTTTTTTTAAGTCAATTGTGGAAAACAGTCTGTGACGAGTGGGGCGGGGCCGAGGGACATGGGAGCGAGGCCGGTGGAGTGATTGGAGATGAGCTACACCTGTTCGACACACCGGTCTCGAGGCCCACAGAGGAGATGGAAGGATATAAAATTGGAGCGACGACAGTGAAGGACGAGAGAGGACCAGGCCTGGGCTTTTAGTTGTGTTTTGGTTTTTATTTGAGCGTACCAGTCGTCCATAAAGGGGCTGGTGCGCTGTTTTGTGTTTATTTTGTATTATTAAAATGTTATTTGATTGTCCGCCGGTTCCCGCCTCCTTCTTCCCGACGATTACAAAGGTTGTAATTCATTACACAGTCTTTTGGTATTTCCAGTGGATATGAATTTCGCCAAATGCAGTAGAGCATCCATGTATATGCATACAAAAACCCCTGCATACTATATACATACTGCACACTACAGATGTAGTGTAAATAGTATGGTAGCCTGTTATTCCAAACATATGCAGACACATTAAAATGTCTATTCTAAACTACAGCATAAACAGAAATGGGGAAAAGTCCTTCAACAGTTCACAATAATTTACACCTGACTTGAGGGCCACAGAGACAATACGCCATATATTTAGCAGAGTGAAGCATTTCCCTCTTCACACAAACAGGATGTCTCATCACCCCCCATCCTGTGTCTGACAGGGTGTTCTTGGCCCAGACTGCACCAAAGCATGTGGTCTGGTCAACACCAATACTTAGAGGCCCACTGCCAAGAGGTTAGCAGCAGACAAGCTTAAAATACAACACTGCGTCACAACAGGGATCTGCTACATCCCTCTGGGCTCTAAAGGGTCCTGACCCTGAAAAAGGTTGAGGAGCCCTGGTTTAATTCAGAAATAATAGGGACGAGTGAAATCAAAGACATTTCTGTCACATAAGAAAAAACAACATGCTTTGTTCAGTCATAATAACGACAAATAACAATAAGATAAAAAAAATCTAAATTATGAGACACTAATTCATAATTATGACATAAAATTCAAAATTATGAGATAAAAGTTTCAATTGACATGAAAAGTCGTAATTATGTCACTAAAGAGCCACAATTGGATTACATTAAATTGACAAAAGTCGACATAAGTCAAAATTATTAAATAAAAAATTAATTTTCATAAAAAGTCACATTTTGATCTTAGAATTTTAAGGTGTCATACGTTCAGATTTGTCATAATTATAACTTGGCATCTCATAATTATGACTTCATCTCTCATGTCATGTTAAATGTCATTATTATGATTTTTTCATAACTATAATTTCCGATTTATAATGTCATCATTTTGATCTTTTATCTCATAATTATTAAATATCTCATCATTTTAAATTTGAATGAAAAACATTATTATTTCATTATTTTGAATGTTTAATGTCACAATTAAGATTTTTTTATGACTTTATACCAACACTTTTTTATGTTGTGGAAATAAGTTGGCTTCGGACATCAAATGATTGTAAGAGTTAAGAAATATAAAATCCATCAGTGTCTCATTCGGGGCAATGTAAATGAACAAATATTTTGGCCTCAGATGTTTTCTTTTTATTTTACCTTGAGGTGCTGAAGCTGCCGTCGGTCATCCTCGAGTTGTCTTTTCTTATTCTCAATTTCTGTCTGTCTTTTCCTCTTTTCCTGTCAATAAAAATATTATTAGGATATTTTCGTTTGTGTACCATACACTGTTTGTCCTGTTCTTCAACATCCATTCTGTGAAAACAGTTCTTTTAGAGTAGAAGGTTGGCTAAAAAAGGTTTTCTGCAGGGTTACATATTTTGTTGAAACCTACACCACTGCTCTCAGACCGAAGCATGTGTGATAATGTGTTAACAATCTTCATATGTGAGAGGAAATGAGCTGAGAACAATGTGTTCATCAATCAGTGAGGCCGAGATCCCAGCCAGCAGGGTGTGTGTGTGTTTGTGTGTGTGTGTGTGTGTGTGTGTGTGTGTGTGTGTGTGTGTGTGTGTGTGTGTGTGTGTGTGTGTGTTCTTGTTTTTGTGACATGTCAGGACACAACTCTGTATAATGACATGGGTGTGACACAGGTATTACAAGGAGACGGTGACATATGAGGACATGTCCCCATTTTTCAAAATGCTTAAATCATACAGAATGAGTTTTTTTGAGAAAGTAAAAATGCTCAAAGCTTCCTGTGAGGGTAAGGGTTAGGTGTAGGGCCATAGAATATACAGTTTGTACAGTATAAATGGGATGTCCCCACTTTTCACAAAAACAAATGTGTGTGTGTGTGTGTGTGTGTGTGTGTGTGTGTGTGAGTGTGCACCTATGTGTGTGTAAGGACTAAAAAAGGTGCATACATTTAACAAACTGAACAGGGAATGTTACAGCCCCCCCTTTTTTATATATTAGTAACTTTTAAATACAGCGTTTTTGTGGACAGATAACAGCATTTCACCAGATTTTAAAATAAATATTTTAAAATATTATTTTAAAAAATATTATTATAAACATTTTACATTTATTTTTACAATTTGAATGAATAAATGAATAAGATTTTCAACATTCTTCATATTCCTGTTTAAACTGCAATTGTAATTTTCAAAATAATGGCAGTTGATTATTACATTTTTATAAAAATTACACATGCTCTGATGAATTTGATAATTGTTCTTATTGTACTGTATATATATATATATATATATATATATATATATATATAAAAAAAGAACAATTATCAAATTGTTATTTAATGTAATTATTAATGCATTTGATGTTTTTCTATATCAATATGGTACGTTTAATAATAAATTTAAAACAAGTTTGATAAAAAAGTAATCCGATTACATTGCCTAAAATGAGTAACCTAGATTACGTTACCAACTACCTACCTGTAATCAGATTACAGATTGCAAGTACTATATTACTATAGTACTATACCGTATATATATAAATATATATATATAATTAATGCTTAAATGAAATAAAATAGTACTGTTCGATTACTTTAATTTTAGACATGGGCAGCCAAATCAGCCGTTTTCACGACGAGCCTCGTATGTAAAAAATCTCCGACCCAGTTTCAGATTTGTGAAATGGGTCAGGAGGTGGGTTTATTAGGACCTCCAGAGGAACATGTGGTGTGAGAATCTGACTTACTGCAATCGCCTGGAGCCGCTCCTGCTGTGAGGCCGGTTCTGACATCCTGAAGGACACAGAATATATGTGTTAGACTGCTAGACAGAACAATAGTCACAAACAGAAGACAGATTTGCTTCCTGTTCTGGCATCTGGACTCTTTTAGCTATTAAACAAACAGAGTGTAAAATGACATAGTTGCTGGCTTCACATCAGTGCATCTGATATATAAGATGATCATAACCGCACATAACACATAATCATAACACGCCACCACACTTCTGTAACAACCAGTGGGACATTTT
Source organism: Carassius carassius (assembly GCF_963082965.1). Lineage (NCBI taxonomy): Eukaryota > Metazoa > Chordata > Actinopteri > Cypriniformes > Cyprinidae > Carassius > Carassius carassius. The sequence continues at coordinate 3,850,427 of NC_081798.1, read as the reverse complement.
CTAAGAGCTCTGACTTTTAAGTGTTAATTAAGAATCACGATTGAAGATTATTGTTGTGATTATTAAAAAGTAAACACTATAAATCACATTAACATCAGATTATTTAGTTATGACTGAACATTACCTTTCAATTATGATCAATGTGTGTATGTTGTTTAAAATTTCTCTAATATTTGTAGTCTTGAATCTGATTTTATTGTAATATTTTCTGTTTTTGGTGCTGTTTGGGGAAATAGATTGAGACCTACAAAACAGTAGAAATGAAATCTGTTAAAGGTCTCAAAAATAATAATGATTGCCAAGATGCAGGTTTAAATGGTGCTTTCCCACAAAGCAAGAAGGGAAAAGTTTGAAAAATGAGTCTGAGAACTGATTCATGCTGAGTTTGATTGAGCAAGAGAAGAAAATATTCCACTTTGGAGTGGAACTGAAAAGTTTGTTTTGTGCAACTGATTCCAAGAAGAGCAGAGAATGGCTGAAGAAGCATGTTAATGTGGATCATATCCTCTGTGGCTCAAGCAGGAGACACAAATTCCAGCCTTCTCCCTAATGACAAATGAAGTCTGTTTTCCGATCAGGAACATCCCTATTCAACTCATTCCCTCATTTCTTGTCCACACACACACACACACACTTGTTCATTCGTAAGGGGCCCGGCCCTAAAGATCTTCCAGACAGTGAAACGGACCCCTGCTGACATTCTCGTCTGCTGAAGGACACAGCTGTAGCGCTGGCCCCTGTACAGAGCATTTGAAAACTGAGGTGAGATGCCGTCAGGGAAAAGAAGAATGTGAAGGCTGTTCTCCGACCCGCCGCACTTACATTCCCTTCCCCCAACATGAGAATAAAACACAACACCTGTACAAACAGCCTGTCGGAGGAACCGAACGGGTGACACTGCAGCTGAGAGCGCAGTTAATGTGATTCTGCAAACATCCTTATGGAAGGAAATATGACATTTAAAGCTGATATTACCAGTCACATGAACAACAGAACCTATACCATGCTCTTTATCTGAACTGTGTTTGTACACTCTGTACAGTGAATTCCCGATATCCCAACCATCATTAATATATGATTGGAAATACAATTTTCATCTAGCAAGTTCTAAAACAGGTTGAAAATCCTATAGAGTTTTATGTGTGTATGTGATTTTAGATGCAAAAGCATGTTTCTGTCAGGTCTGCTTGACTTCTCTCTCAGCAGAATTCACCTCCACATCCAGACAGTCTCCATAACACACTCCAGCATTAATCAAACAACCAAACAGATCAATATGCACACAAATATTTAATGCTATACTTGATTTAAAAATTATATTAGCTTTCAGTGAAATCCATAACCAGCAAAACTAACAAATACTCATTATATTCGATGAAGCTCTCCTTGTAAACTTTTTGTGTTGCGTCATGCCAATTAATTGGCAAACCGTCCAATTTAAGATGATCGTTTTTGTTCGTTCTTGTACCAGAAATGGGTGTCATGTCAAAAATATTTGAAATATGACTGAATATGTATTTAACGAGATCGCTATGAATAACAGTGAATAAACTATTCAGAAAGTGAGCAAAAATGGCCTATACATTTACATCATCAAAGAACATGATCACTGACATCAGTTTAGCACAAGTTTAAGCACTCTCAAAAAACTCCAGTGAAGCTTTTTCCATTGTGAACTAAATTTCTTACTTGCATCGTACCTGCATCTGCACTTCATTGTTTATGATGAGAAAATTAGCAAGAGTGCAGAATTCAGTCACTGAGCGCATGCGCTGCATAAGACTCAACATTAATAATGAGAAATATAAATGCTGCAATCAACACTTTTCATCTAATTTTCATTTTCACTCAAATTGAGAGTTTGCCACAGTGCAGTGTTCAGGGTTAGTAGGTCAGCATTGGCAGGCATAAAATGACATAATCTTCTGCTTCTGACAGGACAGCCAGCACCTCACACTGATTATTTATTCTCTCTCTTTTAAATCTATCTACAGCTGCTGATTCTTTGCAGTGGAGGCTCACTCCTCTGTGAAATCAGGGTCATGTGTTGGGCTAATTTTCCTCCCGTCACATGCTTATCAGCCCCAGCTAGCACAAACAACAGCATGATCTCAGATCGACTCCGGTCAGCGCGCCTCATACGCCAGCTGATTCGATTTCATTTACTAGCTTAACACTTTAATAGCTGTCAACAGCAAGTCCAAGTTGTCTTGTAATGTTATGTAAGAGCCAGAGATGGGGAAGCTACAAAAACTGCTAAGCTAGGTTGCTCTTTTCAGTGAGTCACACTACAAGCAAAGTAACTAATAAAATTGACGGTACTGAAAATCAATAGCTTCACTTCATTGAAATGTAATAATAAGATTTTTATTTTCTTCTGCTCACCAAGGCTGCATTTATTTGATTAAAAATGCAGTAAAAACAGTAATATTGTGAAATATTTGTACAATTTAAAAGTATATTTTTCTATTTGAATATATGTTAAAATGTAATTTATTCCTATGATGCAAAGCTGAATTTTCAGCAACATTACTCCGATCTTCAGTGTCACATGAGCCTTCAGAAATCATTCTAATATGCTGATTTGGTGTTTTCGCATTATTAATCAATGTTGAAGACATTAATATATTTGTGGCAACCATGATTCATGTTTTTCAGGACTCTTGCATGAATAGAAAGTCCAACAGAACATCATTTGTTTGAATGCTTGATTAGTTTTAATTTATTTAATTTATTTAAACATATATTTAAAAAAGAGGAATTATTTGCTTTAAACACTTTTAAGCATTTTTAAGCTATTTTAATATTTTTCTTAAAAATGGCACTTAGTTTGATATTTTGTTATTTAATGCAGAGACATTGGCTTGAAAATACTTTTGGATCATGTTCAATTTAGAGCAGTAAGATGAAGATGTTTTCATATTAATCTGTTTGGACTGTCACTGGACAATTTACTTATTACTAAAAGTAAATTCAAGAACTTACTATTAAATCAAAGTCTGTTTTTGACCCTTAAAATGTACATTCCCGTGAGACTCATGTCACTAGCCTGAAGGTTGCATCACATCTTGTGATCATAAACAGCCAAATACTAGTTATTCTCAGCAACCCCCCTCTATTCAGAACAGAATAAATTCATCTTGGCTGACAGTGTATAGAGAATGTTCACATTTGCTACATTACTACAACCCGAATTCCGGAAAAGTTGGGACGTTTTTAAAATTATAATAAAATGAAAACTAAAAGACTTTCAAATCACATGAGCCAATATTTTATTCACAATAGAACATAGATAACATAGCAAATGTTTAAACTGAGAAAGTTTACAATTTTATGCACAAAATGAGCTCATTTCAATTTTGATTTCTGCTACAGGTCTCAAAATAGTTGGGACGGGGCATGTTTACCATGGTGTAGCATCTCCTTTTCTTTTCAAAACAGTTTGAAGACGTCTGGGCATTGAGGCTATGAGTTGCTGGAGTTTTGCTGTTGGAATTTGGTCCCATTCTTGCCTTATATAGATTTCCAGCTGCTGAAGAGTTCGTGGTCGTCTTTGACGTATTTTTCGTTTAATGATGCGCCAAATGTTCTCTATAGGTGAAAGATCTGGACTGCAGGCAGGCCAGGTTAGCACCCGGACTCTTCTACGACGAAGCCATGCTGTTGTTATAGCTGCAGTATGTGGTTTTGCATTGTCCTGCTGAAATAAACAAGGCCTTCCCTGAAATAGACGTTGTTTGGAGGGAAGCATATGTTGCTCTAAAACCTTTATATACCTTTCAGCATTCACAGAGCCTTCCAAAACATGCAAGCTGCCCATACCGTATGCACTTATGCACCCCCATACCATCAGAGATGCTGGCTTTTGAACTGAACGCTGATAACATGCTGTAAGGTCTCCCTCCTCTTTAGCCCGGAGGACACGGCGTCCGTGATTTCCAACAAGAATGTCAAATTTGGACTCGTCTGACCATAAAACACTATTCCACTTTGAAATAGTCCATTTTAAATGACCCTTGGCCCACAGGACACGACGGCGCTTCTGGACCATGTTCACATATGGCTTCCTTTTTGCATGATAGAGCTTTAGTTGGCATCTGCTGATGGCACGGCGGATTGTGTTTACCGACAGTGGTTTCTGAAAGTATTCCTGGGCCCATTTAGTAATGTCATTGACACAATCATGCCGATGCAGTGTCAGTGCAGTGTGATGCAGTGTCGTCTGAGAGCCCGAAGACCACGGGCATCCAATAAAGGTCTCCGGCCTTGTCCCTTACGCACAGAGATTTCTCCAGTTTCTCTGAATCTTTTGATGATGTTATGCACTGTAGATGATGAGATTTGCAAAGCCTTTGCAATTTGACGTTGAGGAACATTGTTTTTAAAGTTTTCCACAATTTTTTTACGCAGTCTTTCACAGATTGGAGAGCCTCTGCCCATCTTTACTTCTGAGAGACTCTGCTTCTCTAAGACAAAGCTTTTATAGCTAATCATGTTACAGACCTGATATCAATTAACTTAATTAATCACTAGATGTTCTCCCAGCTGAATCTTTTCAAAACTGCTTGCTTTTTTAGCCATTTGTTGCCCCTGTGCCAACTTTTTTGAGACCTGTAGCAGGCATTAAATTTTAAATTAGCTAATTAAGTGGATAAAAGTGTAAAATTTCTCAGTTTAAACATTTGCTACGTTATCTATGTTCTATTGTGGATAAAATATTGGCTCATGTGATTTGAAATTCCTTTAGTTTTCATTTTATTAAAATTTAAAAAACGTCCCAACTTTTCCGGAATTCGGGTTGTACATCAACCAGTAAGACAAACCAAAAGACACTAAGTAACAGGTTTAGACCATACAAATCCACACGTTTCCACATCTGTCTTTTATTCTCCTGGCTGCAATAATATGATGACTTTGAAAGGACTGGGGCCATAAAAGGACATTATTGCTTCGTTAGGTATTTCAGGTTTTTTAGATGCTAAATTAATCACATATTTCACTAATTAAGCTGCTTTTGACATGCACCACTTGTTCGAAAACAGTCTAGAGAGAAGAAGGAATTCAAGGCATCTCTTTCACCTTAAAGAAATTACATCAGACATGCTAGAGAACTAAAACAGATGTTTTTCCACTCAATAAAGCAGCACCTCATCTCTGCGAACATGGTCCGAATACATTCTTCTAACAGTTTCAGCACTTAGACCATTTCAGGTCTCTCAGCTGATGTTTTGAGGTCGTGTGGATTAACAAACTGCAGTGAAAAAGCATGAGGCATAAAGAGCAGCTTTGAGACCCCATGACTGCTGGAGTGTCCCGCAACCATAGAGACATTAAGAGGACTATTCAAGACAGATCTTCACCAAATCACTCATTTGTGGTCTACTTACAAAAATGGATTCAACTTTCTGCCTGTCTTCCTTCAAATCTGATGGATATAAAAATTAATTGATAGTCAATCCAGTGCATGAAAATGTATAATTACTGTTATTTTATTATAATTTATTTACCATTTCATTATGTGTGTGTGTGTGTATGTGTAGATATATTTATTTATTTTTATTTATATAATACAAATAAATAAATAAATACAAATAATAAAAATACATGTAAAAGACATACACACACATACACACACACACACACACACACAAACACACACACACACACATATATATATATATATACAGGTCCTTCACAAAAAATTAGCATATTGTGATAAAGTTCATTATTTTCCATAATGTAATGATAAAAATTACACTTTCATATATTTTAGATTCATTGCATACCAACTGAAATATTTCAGGTCTTTTATTGTTTTAATACTGATGATTTTGGCATACAGCTCATGAAAACCCAAAATGCCTGTCTCAAAAAATTAGCATATTTCATCCGACCAATAAAAAAAAAAAGTGTTTTTAATACAAAAAAAGTCAACCTTCAAATAATTATGTTCAGTTATGCACTCAATACTTGGTCGGGAATCCTTTTGCAGAAATGACTGCTTCAATGCGGCGTGGCATGGAGGCAATCAGCCTGTGGCACTGCTGAGGTGTTATGGAGGCCCAGGATGCTTCGATAGCGGCCTTAAGCTCATCCAGAGTGTTGGGTCTTGCGTTTCTCAACTTTCTCTTCACAATATCCCACAGATTCTCTATGGGGTTCAGGTCAGGAGAGTTGGCAGGCCAATTGAGCACAGTAATACCATGGTCAGTAAACCATTTACCAGTGGTTTTGGCACTGTGAGCAGGTGCCAGGTCGTGCTGAAAAACGAAATCTTCATCTCCATAAAGCTTTTCAGCAGATGGAAGCATGAAGTGCTCCAAAATCTCCTGATAGCTAGCTGCATTGACCCTGCCCTTGATAAAACACAGTGGACCAACACCAGCAGCTGACATGGCACCCCAGACCATCACTGACTGTGGGTACTTGACACTGGACTTCAGGCATTTTGGCATTTCCTTCTCCCCAGTCTTCCTCCAGACTCTGGCACCTTGATTTCCGAATGACATGCAAAATTTGTCCAAAAGTCCAGTGCTGCTTCTCTGTAGCTCAGGTCAGGCGCTTCTGCCGCTGTTTCTGGTTCAAAAGTGGCTTGACCTGGGGAATGCGGCACCTGTAGCCCATGTCCTGCACACGCCTGTGCACGGTGGGTCTGGATGTTTCTACTCCAGACTCAGTCCACTGCTTCCGCAGGTCCCCCAAGGTCTGGAATCGGTCTTTCTCCACAATCTTCCTCAGGGTCCGGTCACCTCTTCTCGTTGTGCGGCATTTTTTGCCACACTTTTTCTTTCCCACAGACTTCCCACTGAGGTGCCTTGATACAGCACTCTGGGAACAGCCTATTCGTTCAGAAATTTCTTTCTGTGTCTTACCCCTTCGCTTGAGGGTGTCAATGATGGCCTTCTGGACAGCAGTCAGGTCGGCAGTCTTACCCATGATTGCGGTTTTGAGTAATGAACCAGGCTGGGAGTTTTTAAAAGCCTCAGGAATCTTTTGCAGGTGTTTAGAGTTAATTAGTTGATTCAGATGATTAGGTTAATAGCTTGTTTAGAGAACCTTTTCATGATATGCTAATTTTTTGAGATAGGAATTTTGGGTTTTCATGAGCTGTATGCCAAAATCATCAGTATTAAAACAATAAAGACCTGAAATATTTCAGTTGGTGTGCAATGAATCTAAAATATATAAAAGTTTAATTTTTATCCTTACATTATGGAAAATAATGAACTTTATCACAATATGCTAATTTTTTGAGAAGGACCTGTATATATATATATATATATATACACAGACACATATTCAGTTTTCATTCAAATTTTACCTTAAGTTTTTGCTTTTGTCATTCTTATTGTTTCTTATATTTCTATTGAGCTTTCATTTATTTTTGTTTTAGTATCGTAGTACTTCTAAGCTTAAGGTTTTAATTTAATAATTTTATTTCAGGTTAATTTCAATCAACACAATTTTTTTTCTAATATTTGTCATTTAATAATTTAATAATATTTGTTTTTATTTTACAATAATATCACAATTTGCACAATACTAATTAATTATCATAACTCATAAAATGCTACAGTATATAGTTTTCAATAGTATATAGAATTTTATTTTAACTATATTTTACTATAATCTGAAAAGATATTAAAATTCTGGTATTCTGTAATTTCTTACACTTTTTAATAATATATATATATATATATATATATATATATATACAGTATATATATAAAACGGATGGCATTTTGCTTTCAGCTTTATGTGTCCCGGTGTCTGTCCATTTAATCATACTGTAAAAATAAATGAGGAAACATCATTTCCTGAGAATGACCCAAAGACTCCAAGAGTTAACATCAACCAAACAAAATGAATGCCACAATATAACAAATGTTCAATCAAATTAAGTCTGCATCCCAGCCGCAGCAGAATCCGCCTAATGAGCCATGCTCCTACTAATGACCCTTCAAAACTGATAACCATAACTCAGTGAGGCGCACTTAAATGTCAAGGCTAACTACTTCAGTGCCCAGAGATTATTGGGTTAACCTTTATTAGTGCTGCTTGTGGAGGAGAGGAGAAGGATGGAGGGCTTTCACAGATGATATTTTAAAAGGTTTGAAATCATCAACTATTCCCACAGATCTGTCCCATGTTCTGTCTAAAGATGTCCAAAGAGAATTCAGCCTATCGGTGGACGAACAAATCACACTGGGAAACTCAGACTCTATAGTCTGACTGATTTCTAGCATAAGGGTAACCCATGTGCAGGGCTGCTCATGACAGCCTCACAGACAGAAGCACAGTCACAACACAGTAATCATGTCTGGGTATAGGGTCACAGACACAGCTGAGCAGCGGGAGATGACAGGCCAGATTCTGCTGGTGTTACTAATCCAAAGACCGAGCAGTGCATGTGTCTGTGTGTGTTTTGCACCAAAAATTAAAAGGAATGCTCACCAAAAGATAAAATTCTGTCATCATTTACTCACCCTCATATCATTCCAAACCTGCAAGACTTACTGGAATTAATAAAAAGACACTGTTAAGAGTGTGAGTAAACAAACAGTTACCGGTCCATAGTATGGAATAAATAGGCTTATCATAGAAGTCAATGGCTACCGTCAACTGTTTGGTTACCCGCATTCTTCAAAATATCTTCTTTTGTGTTCAACTGAAGAAAGAAGTTCCCACAGGAATAAGTGGAGGTTGAGTAAATGATGAAACTGTGAACTGTCCCTTTAAGTATAGAATACACTAAACGACTTTTGCACAGATTTTTGATAACACTATTCTGTCCAGGGAAACAGCCACATCCCTGTGAACTTACTCATGAACTGTTCAGTGAATAGAAGTGAAAGAACACTGTCTAATTTATACTACCTCACCCTATATTGTCAGTAAAGGGTTTCGGCCATAAATGTGATAACCCCTAAGCTCCTTTCACACTAATAGTAAATAACAGAACGAAGGAGAATAACAAAATGGACAGGAAGTGAAGAGCAAATGATATATTCGTTTTAAAGATGGTAGGGAAGGGTTTCCCATTTGCTTTTTTAACTTGCTTCAATTCTCGCTCGGTTTTCTTCATCTTCGAGGAACCCTGACCAAGCAGATTCAGGCTTGTTCATTAGGGCTCAGCTCAGGCATGGAGCATCCTTTGAAGCCTCCCAGCATTCCTCAGCACATGTGGCAGAAATCAGCACTTCACAAGGACGACAGTGGGGAAATAGTATGCATGCTGAGTTTGAAAGCAACATCAACAGGAACGGATGTGCCCATCAACCTTCTCCCTGAAGCCTGAGGATAATAACACTGCATTTATTGAAAGAGAGGCGAGCAGCTTTGGCATTCTCAAATTTTGCCAGATCTGCTCTGGACATAAAAATGAAACATGCCGTCCCCAAAATACACAATAGGTTTGTCCATACATTTACCACCACATTTTTACAGGCTAAAAGCAGCTCAGATCATACTTCAGGAAAGATATTTTCATTGTGCCAATAAAACAGCGCCTAATTTCATCCTCCCCTGAATGGAGTGGTCACTAATGGAGAGGCATGTGTCATCCGATATGGGCAGGGACTTTCATTCAGATTCCAGGAGCAACTGTCAGCCCACCCCTCATCTCTCTCGCTTTCTCTGGTGTAGTACATTAGAGTAATTAAGTCTGCAGGCAGTTGTCTATGCTCCTCTAGCTAAAGCCCCAGTCATTATGTAGGCTATATGTATCCTCTCAGTATCACAGAGGGAAACAGGATTCTCAGTGCATGGATTATTACGCTGTTTCACATATCAATACAGCTTGCTGCATGCTTACAGAAATCAAGAAGACAGTAATCTTTTTTTGAAGCTGACACTGGGAGAAAAAAAAAAAATCTGAAGTCAATCAATTAAAATTCCTACTCATTATCATTGCTTATCATTAAAGACAGCATTGAATTGAAATTTCTGTTTCTTATTGCTCTTATTCTGAACAATTTATCCAAGCATGTTTTTTTTTTCCACTATTTTAACTATTTATGCCAGATTTCTCCAATCATATATTAAGCTTACGTTCTATATTTAATTCTACAATATACATCTTTTTTTATATTTTATTTTTATATTTTTATTGTTTACTTTTATTTCATTCTTACATAGCTATATTTATGTATATTTTCATCTGTGTTGTTTTCTTGAATAATTGCACTGCGCATGGAGCGGACCTAACTCACATTTCACTGCTGGTTATGTATGCTATATATAATTTTGTATGTGACGAATAAAAATCTTGAATCTTGAATCTCGATATCAAGCAAGGTCATGTTAAGCTAAACCCCGCCCATTCATGCTGTCAACCACAAGCTCCGCCTCCGTCCAATCAACAACTGATGAACAGATCCAGGTCCCATTTTTTTTTTCAAAATTTTTGAAAATCAGTTTCACTCAGATGATCACAATACAGAAGTAAGGATCTGCCATTACTTCCTGTGCCTCATAACTAAGCCATCATTCATTTCTCTCTCAACAGTTTTCAAGTGTAATGCATTACATAAGGGAAAAGGTTTTTTTTTTCAGTTAAAAAAGTTAGAGAATTTAGAGAAATGCACCAAAGAAAAAAGAAAAAGAAAAAACTGCTCGGTATGCAAATGAATGCAAGAAAACAGACCATCCACAATGTAGTATGCAAATTATCAAAAACCTAATGACTTTTGTCTAATTTCTAATGAAGGCAGAGTTTGATTTTGTTTTGTTTTATCTGAATTTCTTGCTTCGCCTTATATTGCAACACAGAAGCAAGGTATTTTCTTTCAATGTGCGAGACTTTCGATACATTAGCTGCTATAGATAAATGGTAAAACTATTCGCGATAAAAATCAATGTGCTTATGATTCCGATAGCTGAAATAATATTATAGTTACACCAGTTTGCAATAAAAAGCAAACGGATTCAAGACTTCAGATTCATTAGCCGCTAGGCTAAATATCTAAAATAATATCAAAGTGCAGTAAACGGTGAAAAAAAACCTACTTGCACTACAAAAACAAGTGTGATTCTGATTACGAGTAAATTGTTTTCGCTAAAATAACCGGAAACAGATGACACAGGTTTCATTCACAATTATGAACGGAGCGGTTTATTTAAAACCCGGAATGGATTCCCCAGAATGGAAACCGCTGTAAGTCTATTCGATTCTTAATCAGCGTTCCAGACCCAGATTTTATTTTGTGCTGACTACTTCTTTAGACCAGACGCAAAGCTACTGTTTTGGCTTCTTCTCTGTCAATTTTATTTGTAGATGCAAAAAAAATTGGTTTCTGTCTTGACAGTGAGTTACTCGATATTATTACTTGTTTGCAGGTGTAGTCACAATCGTGCTGTAGTGCTCAATATCAGCACTACCGACTGTCTAATTTCAAAACACAGTCGTGGTTAAATACAGCACGCGACAAACTGTACACAGACACGCACATTAGATGAATAGCATATTTTGTAACTAAGTAGCTCAAAGAAAAATAAACAAGCTGTTTCTAAATTAGGCATGTAAACAATTGAACTGTGTGTCAAAGGCATGAAGGAGAAACCTATTTCTGTCAGCACGAGAGCGCTGGATGCTGCTGGATGTCATACCGTTATCCGCTGTACCGAACACATTACACCGCGGCAAAATAGACCAATAAAACGATATGCGTCTATACCTTTTGAAATGAAAAACACAGCCTTATTTTAAAAACACAGTTTAAGGTGCAATAGGTTGCCATCGCACTCTCTGTAAATTAATTGCAAGAGAAGAGCGGAGCTTGGGATGTTTTGCAGGTGTGGCTCCGTTCACTCATTATGAGGGCCAGCGCGCGCTGGCCTGCCCACTAAACGAAGAACAGTTGCTATACTCACTCCATAGTGTCCCAATGCGGTTTCCCTCAAATTTCAGGTGAATTGTCCCGGTTGAAATGTTAGTTAGTTTTTTCTTCTTCTTCTTCTTCCTCAGAGGCGCAGCACCATCAGTTGTCAGCCTCTCTCTGTGTGTGTGAGCAGTGAGATCAAGAGCTGCTGCTGCTGCTGGCGTCCCTCCCCTGAATCTGCCTCTCTCTAACAGACCAGCGCAACCCGGAAAATACACTCCACGTCCCTGTCAACGAGCTCTAAACAGATCCACAGTGTAACATCTCTTCATCGACTCTCTGAGAGTGTCCGGTTTCCCAGAGATCTTAGATTTGTGTTTTGCGCATCTAAGGATATTTTATATTAAATTATATTTGGCCCAGTATGATAATTAAGGGGAGATTTGTCACCCCCTCATGGACGTAGAAGATACTACGAGTCTATGGAAATGTGCGTTGACATTATGATGCAAATCATTCCCAGAATATATATATATAGAGAGAGAACATGAGACTCGGTTAATATCAAAACTCACAATCAGGGTTATTATAGCTACCTAAAACATGATTTTCATTGATTAAATAATGAATGTTTTATTATTTTAATATTTTTATTTATTTATTTTATTAATTTAGACTTATTTCAGCTAGTTTTTAAGGCCACATTTCTAATTTTCATTTAGTTTAACTTGATGTGCTAAGATAACTACAACAAACTGAAATAAAAATGTATTAAAATTATAGAAGCATAACAAACAAACAAAAAAGAATTTTCAACCAAAACGCACAGAAATACTGTAACTTTAACAGAAATGATAATGATAACAGAAAATAATATACTAAAATAGCACTGCTCCCAAATGGGCTTTGTTATAAAATTATATTAACTATCTGTTATCTGTAACATAATCTAATGCACTTCTGCTGCAAAATGATTAAATGACACATTAACTTTTCAACCCTTTAATTAAGAAGAGGAAGTAACATTCCTTGTGTATGTGTGCATGTACAGAACTGCTCATAATTAATAATTTATGTACCCCTTGCACAAATAGAAATGTGCACAAATATTCATGCACAAATAAATTTAGGGGATATATCTAAATATTTACATGTATGTTATCTATATATGGAGAGAAAGATGTTATGCAGCTCAAAAAAGTTTTTTATTATTATATTATTATATATAGTATATTATCATTTTTTAATATTTTATTACTCCTATCTTTAAATTAAGTATAAATTAAAAAAATAACTGAATTGTAAATAAATGTAAAACAACAACAACAACAACAACAAAACATGTTGTATGTTGTTTTTGGTTTTCTAAAATTGCACTCATTATTTTATGCGAGTTATGGTGTGCATTGAGGAGAATAAGTCTTTATGAGTTATTTGGAGATTATATGTATATATATATATATATGCCAGTCATGTTGTGTGTCGGTAGGCAGCCTGTAGATGGAGTACATGACCAGCTCTTGCTGTACATACATTGCCATATAGGACTCTATTATAGAAAGCTGAATTCATTATGCTGAGCATGATTTTATCCTCCTCACCAATTGGCTTTCTGAAACGTGTTCAGACACAGCGTTAAAGCTTTATCTGTATGACTTCCATGACTTCCTATCAGAAATATTCAAATGCATAAGCACTCTGAATCTCACTTTTATGTTCGAAGCAGTAAGATAATGGCTTTTCTTCTCTTCTTGAAGGATTCCAGCCCACACAGCTCCACCCTGATGCTCCTGCAGCCAGTCCTCACGCACATGGAGTCGCCTCACTGGCCTGCCAGTTGCCGTGGTAACTTGACGTGTCTCCATTTGCTGTGATCAATGGAAATGTTGCTGTCGCAGGGGATTGGAGGGATGCCAGCTCGCTCGGAGTGCAGTGTAACTCTCTCTCCCTCTCACTCCGAGATGGGGAAGACACAAAGGAAGGAATGGAGGCAGAGCGAAGTGGTGGGTGTGAAATACCATCTGGGTGGTTTCTTGGCCTCTGTGGTCAGGGTTAAATGATCACTCATGAGGTAGATCATTTCATTTGAGTGCACTGGATTGGTAATAACACAAAACAATCAGTTCAGATTTGTAATAAGGGATTTTTTTCAAATCATAATCCTTTCAGATTTAGCTGAGTCTAAATATACTAGGAGGAGAGGTGGCTGAAATGGTTTTGATTTCAGCATGATGCTGTCAGTCACACCAACAATGTGAAAAGAAAACTAAGATTTATGGTATCATTTGTTATTCAGTAGATCTGTGAAATATGGCTAGTGTGAAATTGAACATAACAAGCTTACATAAGACACTGTCTAGTGATGATCACATATAGAGAGTGAGTCTACATTCCTCCATTGTACACATACATGCTTAAAGATTTTAATCCTAATGGGAGTTTTGGTCCGCAAGGCAGAGAGATATTAAAAATATATTAAAAATTAATCTAAAATACATAATTGCTATTGAAGTTAATATACTCGTAGGTAAAATATCAAGTGCTGTAAGCTTGTCAAAATTCAAAATTTTGAACCCAAAATATATAACAGAGGATGTATTGGCTTTAGTAAAAGCTTAACTAAATGTATATGTAAGGATGCTTATATGTAAGGATATAATATATGTGTGTGTGTGTGTGTTTCATTTATATATGTCATTAAATCTCATTGGATTACTGTAATTAACAGCAAAAAGGAATGTTTGGAAATGTAAACTGATATTTCCTACTATACTGCTGCAGCACTGTTATTATAGTTCTGCTTCATATTTTTGTGGAAGTTATTTCAGGATTCTTTGATGATTAGAAAGTTAATTTATTTGAAATAGAATTACATTATTTTGCAAAAGGTTTTTTTTATATATTACTTCTGATCAATTTAATACACACACCCGGAGCAGTGGGCAACCATTTATGCTGCGGCACCAGTTGGGGGTTCGGTGCCTTGCTCAGGGGCACCTAAGTCATGGTATTTTGCCAGCCCAAGACTCGAACCCACAACCTTAGGGTTAGGAGTCAAACTCTCTGACCACTAGGCCATGACTTCCCCACTACAGTTCATCATAACCAGTTTTGACAGTTAAAATCTACTACCTATTTGTCACCTTAGTTCACTCCATGAAGCCCTGCTAAAAGTGTGACATTTGGCCACCTGAGTTGGTGCAAGAGCCCAGGAAAAATAAAAGCTTTCACATCATGAACAGTTGAAGCACCTGGAGATCAAAGGGCTGCTGTCTTCATTAACGCTCTTGAAAATTTAATTAACTTGAATGTAATCAGGATGAATAAACTAAATACTAGGAGAGGATGAGTGAAAGTCATCACCCACTATCTCCAGATGACTCGTTGCATTCTTTCGTATTAATTTTGAACGAATATACGAAATATGATGAAAGTGTATTTTTGTGTGTATTTGGATGTTTAAATTCTGTGGGTATACTATTTTGTCTTTCTTTTTTGAATAACATGAATAACATAAATGAGAAATATTTTTGGACAAAAAATCCCAAACTCATTTAAATAAGAATTTAGTAGCAAGAAGAAATATTTTCAACCCATCTTTCATCTTTCAAATTAAGAATATTAAATGAATAAAGCAAAGTGACAGCTTTCAGTTTAATACCAGTTTCTATGTGACATTATTCCAGAGAGACTTTTCTCATCTTTTGTAAAAAGATTACATCAGATATCATATAATAAACCTCTGACAGCTCATGAAGGAATGAAGGAAAATGAAGGAAACTTTGTCAACCTCTCATCTTTCAAAAGCATTCAGTGTAATCAAATCAATTGTATGTCTATGACAGTGAGTCCAGACCCACCCGTTGAAACACACATATAGTTCTTATTAAAATGATCAATTGCTCTGCACTGGAGGCCCCCACTGCTCAACCCAGTCACCATAGCAACAGCAAGAGCTCTGTTTGTGCTTTTGCAGACTTCAGGATAGTTGCAGCGTATGGCGTGGGCGATTCTCATGTTTGGAGAGCGTATGTAGGCGTCAGAGTTGACTATAGGTGGAAGAAGCTTATACTGGTGCCAGGTGGATTTCATGATACCAAGATGGGCCCAAATGCACCACTGGCTTTTTGAGAGGTCACAGCATGACTCAAATAGGCTTGAAACATTACTACATATAGCTGTAAGCCTGCATAGTGTGCCTAATGATCTGAAAATGTATTCATTTAGCAGACTACATCTGAAATCTCTTTGAGATGTCGCAGTGCAATAGTGAGAGATCTTTCAAATTTAGTATCTTGAATTGTTTGACATTCATTTGGATTGACAGAAAGCTAATTGTTGATGTCTCTAGAGGAGACAGAACATCCTTTGTGCATCTCTGCAGTACTCACTTGGAGCACTGCATGGCAACAGTATAATTAAACCCCAGGTGTGGGATGCTGTCGAGGCATCATAGATGCCTTGTGTGTTTCATCATTTTTATTTTTTTGGTAAAAATCACTGCAATCATTATACTTTCTGTTAATATACTGTAAGTAACAACAGATGGTGTGCTTTGGAATAGAAAAAATAAAATAAAAATTTAATTTTTCTTTCTCTTCCTGACACTTTATTATTTGTGGCTTGCCACATCCTGCGTCTGAAAGATTCGTATTCAAACTCCATATGTATGAATGCTTGCACTGCCAGTTTAATCTGCATTTAATAAGAATTTAAAGTATGACCTCAGTAAGGCTGTGAAATGCTCTGGGCTAGAATTAATCTTTGGTGGATAGATAAAAAGAATAAAAAATATAATAATTAAAACAATACAGTTTTAATGAGAAATCAAGCTGTTTAAAAATCATGTCCCAAATGCAAGCATGTCATATTTGAATCAAACTTAAAAGCCTAGGAGTTTGCAGATCTACAGTATTTTATTGGTTTATATGTTTGGTTAATTACTCTGGAGTAATTACTGGCTTTGTCCTTGGAGTTTGCTTAGTGTAACAATCAAATGCCAAATAATGACAAACACAAACAACACGTACCTATAAGCAATCTAAAAAAAAAAAAAAAAAAAAGAAAAAAAAAACATTATGTTAAATGCAGAATTGGCATATTATGATTGTTGGATTATTTCCTTAGCTTTCATGTACTGTACATCACTCTCAAATGTCTACCAATTGTTTCTACACCTCCACCACTAACCTGCTGTAAGCCACAAGATTTACACTTTATAAATGAAAGAAAAACAGAAAATATTTCAGTACAAAAATGGGAGGGTAATGTTTGCAGTGTGTTACAAATTACAATCTAGGGTCATTGTAATTTACAGCAGCTCGTTTATTGTTGTCATTTATGTTGCCTTTTTTTTCAGAAACTGCATCAACAGCAATAAGCATCCATTACGGACAACCATCTACAGAGATCCAGGAGCAGATCAGAGCACCGTGAAGAGAGAGCTGACACACACAGTCTTTAACCTGCAGTGACAGCTGCACATGTACATTATAACAGATTGGAATTCTTCACTGACAAGGCTTCACTTCCACCTTGACAACACTCATATAACATGCATCAAGTTCATTTAGAGGAGGACCTCTGGGAAACAGCATGACAAGGAGACCTCTAACTATTACAGATAAATCCCAGAGTGTTTGTAGAAATTCTTTTTGTGATTTACACACAAAAAAAGTTGTTTATTTTGGAAAAATCTTTCTCGTTATGATACATAAAATGTGAGACCTGCAGTAAATTCTTCACATGGACCTGTTGTCCAGTTGCTGTTTCACTATATGGATTATGAGAAAACATTTTCCAAAACAGAGTCCAAAGCAGTCTAATTTTCCTTTGGAATACCTCACAGACAATCCAGTTCACCTCACTTCTTAACACACAAAGAGATGAAGTGATTTATAAGTGCTTATTCAAAGTGCTTCCACCATATTTCACAGGGTGTCTTCAGTAGATTTGCAGAATGTCCAAAACAGTTTATCAGCAATTACAGTCAGATGTACAATGAACGGACGCTACCCTTTTGCAAAGAAATTATCATTCATAAATAACCAACAAAACACTTTAAATTGGTGTCGACTGTGAGTGTTACAAGGCAGTCAAATATTTTCTATTATTGTATCACTACAACATACACTAAACAATCGTGCTTAAACACACATAAATTCAACTTGACATCTCAGTCACACATTTAAATGAGTCAAGTAGGAACAAAAGAAGCAGCAATAAAAATAATCCTAAACCTTATTTTACATTATAATAAGATTATGCAAATACAATACATCTGATCAAACTTTTGATAATGTAGTTTGGTTTGCCCTCAGAGGGCAAAAACCATTGTGCTCTTAAGTCGTCAGAAGCAGCATCTCCCGAAAGCTCTACTGACTGTGGATCCGGTTATTCTGATATTCCTCATGGAATCAAATCAAGTAAATAAAAGAAAAAGACCAAAAAGTGTAGTTGTGCTCATATATATTAGCACATCGTCACTCTTTGAAATGCCTGCCACTTTGTAACTTTTTGTAGTAGTTGTCCTGTTCCATGTGGTTCAGATTGCCCTCCCTATCCAGTAGAACTAGAGGGGTCTTGCGGCGCAGACTGCGACCCTCTGAGGTGTGACCCACGGGGGGGAGTTGAGGGGGAAGTGGTGGCTGGGGCGGCCCATGGTCAACCTCATTGGTGGAGGAACCAGGAGAACTGCTCCTCACATTGCGGTAACTGCGGGGCCCATCGCGGTTGAGGTTTTTTAGCTCATACGACTCTGCCATGTTTCCATCAGAAGATCCCCTCCACTCCCAGGGGTTATTGGGGTTGGAGGTCATACGGACTACGGGGTGGTGGGGGGCGTGGGCATCAACTGTGATGATGCCTGAACCGTTGTCACGTTCTGAACGATTAGGCGATGATTCTGTGCCCGTGATGGATGAGGTACCAGAAGAGGACGAGGTCTCTGAGGATTTGGCCGATCCAGACAGGAGTCCCTGTTGCTTTGACATGGCAATAACCTGCATGATCCGAGGCTGATTTCCTGCCTTATGAACTGGAATATTAGCACCACTTTTCTCTGTGATGGACAACCATTTGGCCCGAGTGCTGGCACTTTTAGGGGACACAGGCGGAGGGACCGAGGGCTGTGCTGGGGGGCGAGGGGGCATCACTACCCTTGCCCCTGCAGGTTGGTTAGCCGGTTTGGCTGACGGTTGAACAGATGAATAGACTGAAGAGTGGGCACTATCCTCCTCTGTGGTCGTGTCGTTGCCGCCATCTGAGCCCTGATCGCTGGTGTCCTCGTCAGGCAAGCTGCCACCTCGCATCTCCATTGACTTTTGCTTCCATTCAGACACTAATTGATGTGACCGCATGGGGTCCAGTGGTACTGGAACAGGTACTGTCACCAGACGCCTCATTGGCTCCTCTGGAGCTGTAGCACGGGGTAATGTGTTGCTGAAGGTTACCATGGTCTCCTTACCCATTGGGCTGCGGGGTGCCAGTAGCTCCACATCCACGCTGGCTCTCTTTAAGCTTCCCAATGAGGTTTTCTCCCGCTGTACAGGCCGGTTCAGCCCATCTAGACATGCTGGGGATGTTATTTCCTCATTGCTCTCAGAGGCGTGGCCTTTATTATAGACAGAGTCGTGGCCTCTCTGGGCCAGAGCTCTCAAAGCATCCTTCTGCAGAGGAGGAGGTTGCTGGATGACAGTGTCCTCTGGAGATTTGAAGTTGGCAACAGCATGGAAAGCCTGGAATGATTTAAAATTTTAAGATACAGTGGCTTCTTACATTGCTTATTTCCCAACAATACAGAATATTCCAATCACCCAGTGCAGTTTAGGGTTAGGTTTAAACCTGGGGTGGGAGCTTGAACCACACTCATATCAACCAACCTATGATTTTAGGGGTAGTTAATAGGTAAGGTTAGAGTTGGCATTAAGGATGGGATTAGTATGTTTTTCAAACCTGGCATGTTGTTCTAAGACCAACAAAAAGGTGGCGAGTCATAATTCTGATTAGCCAAATCAAAGTCACTTTTGTGGTAAAAGTATTGATCTAAAGACACTTATATTGCTTTCAAGGGCATTTGTATTTTATATCCCTCTTCTGTGTTCCCATGGGAATCAAAATGTGGCTTTGTCATTTCTAGTGGATATGTTCTTGCAGAAAGTTCCAATCCTGCTTTAACACACCTGGATTTACTTTTTAGTAATCCTGAAAACCTTGATTCGTGTCTAATTTAGAAAGCTGCATCCTTGGGCCCTATTGAAAAAAACAGCATATGCTGGTTAGTTATGTTTTGAAGCATGGCAGCTTGGTTGAGCTGGTTTAAGCTGTTCCTGAGCTGGTTAAAGCTGGTGCTGGTCCTAAACTGGTTCTAAGCAACAAGCTCCTGCTCATAACCAACTTATAACCAGCTCAGGAACAGCTTAAACTAGCTCATGACCAACTAAGGACCTATTTAAACAAGTTTGCTGGATGTTGTTTAAGCCCCTATTCCCAGACAGGCTTTCCCCAACAGCAAACCAAAAAATATACTTGTTGGTCATAATGTTGTTTCAGAACCAACATGGACTATGATGCAGAAACATCTACTTGGGTTAAACACATTAAGCTCAACAGCAAGATGAGGATGGAGGATTTAGCAAATACCCCTGTTGAAAAAAACAGCATATGATGGTATGTTTTGAAGCATTGCAGCTGGTTTGAGCCGATCCTTAGGAGGTCACGAGCTGGTTTAAGCTGGTCCTGAGCAACTAGCTTCTGGACCAGTTTAGGACCAGGACATGACCAGCTTAAACCAGCTCACAACCAGCTTATAACCAGCTCAGGAACAGCTCAAACCAGTTACAATGCTTCAAAACATATCCAGCATATTTTCTTTTCTTTTTCAAATGGGATACTACACCAAAAATATCAGCAAAAATTTATAAGTAAACCAATAACTCACCAAGTATGCTGCAATACCAGCGCCAATGCAGAACCCAACGTAAACATCGATCGGGTGACTGCGGTACTGGGTGATCTGAGTGAGTCCCGTCAATGCAGCCGCAATGGCAAAGGCAAACACCAGAACGGGTTTGAGCAGCTTGGTGCTATCAGAGATTGTTGAGTTGAAGTACATCTAGAAGAGCAGAGAGCAGCAGAAGTCTCCAGCTGTCATGTGGAAATTAATAACATACTGCCTTGCAGCTTCAGACAGTCTGACAAGCGCAAGGTGGGAAGCAGCAACAACTTATCTCCATGTCTGTCGCTTGAAGTGGATCCTGCCAAATAGCTAGACATGTGAAGCACTTGCCTATAATTAGACTTTCTCTAATCTAGCGAACAGAATGCATTTGTGCATATTAAATCAAACCTTTCTGTATAATATGATCCATTTTGAAATCTATTTCTTGTGTCAATGCATATGACATGCACATCAATTATGTTGGTAGTTCATTATTTTTATCTACAGTACAATCAGTTTAAACTGTTCTAAACACTACTGAGTTCTCTCATAGAGGAGATTACTGCAGTAGCCTATTAGGTTTATATATAAAACATATATGCTGTAAACATTTAGTGAACACGCATTGAGACGGTGTTGAAGAGACTTACTGAAATATAAACAGCAGCAAAGGAAGAGAGGGTTGCATGCTGGGAAGGGAAGGTTTTCCTGTCACAAAGGAAAGCAAACATCTAGAGTAAGCCTAGACCAGATATGCAGCAGAAGTCAGTGTCACACGTTTATAGTTTTAAAAGAAGGAGTGAGTAGGAAGTGCTCTAAAGTCAGGAAGAATACCACAAGAGGGAGAAAGAAAATGGTGACTGTACAAAGTTGAAGGTGATCACAGTTAATCCCAAAATCAGATGTTATTCAGTTACCTTGCAGACAGGATAGCATGCTGATCCTGGCCAGAGCAAATGTCTTTGGTGATGTAAGGGTTCTTGTCACAGGACACACCTGGGACAGTATAATTGGGTTTGCACACTGTGAGAAAGAATGGTGTGTGGTAGCCAGTGGCCAGTTGGATGACATCCGTAACCAGTGCTGTTGCACAAAGACCGAACACATGAACCCCTAGAAGGAGAGACCGATCATGAGGAATGAAACATCAATGACTCATTTCATCAGTTTCATGCAACACTCTGTGCCTGACTCATGTTACATAATGTTCATCTGCATCACTCCTGCTCAGTAAAGCAACTAGAATTTATTATATTTAAATACATTCAGCACTTTCATACTTTAGCTTCAAACATTCTGATATAAAATTGCCTTACAGTGAAAAGAGTGTTACATACCGACAAAACGAACGGTTCTCCGCAGGAAAGAGTTAAAATTACATCCACCAGCATTTATGCTTCCTTCAATCCCTGGACGGACCTTCAGTTTGGATTGCATACAATACAGCAGACCTTCACCGATCATGATCTGAACACAATAAGATTGTGGAATTTGTAAATGTCAATCTATGGAGAAGCAAGTTATTACATTTTTTTTTTAGTCTAAAAAAAAAATACAATCTTTAGCATAACTGACTTTAAAGAGATGGCATCATTTATATTTTCTATTGAGTACAACAGAACAAAGAAACTCATACAGGTTTAAAATGACACGAGGGTGAGTAAATGACTATATAGGTTGCAAAGATGTAAATGCAATGCTTTCATCTCACAGAGGCAGCAGGGCCGGCGAACGCCAGACTCAGGAGCATGAGCAGAGGGATGAGCTCATCGCCGCTGTCCACGTACGGCATGCTGAGTGAGCGGTCATGGCAGCGGAATCCCACCTGCGCCGGCTGGAGCACATCCGTCAGTTCCAGGAAGTACAGTGAAACCATGGAGGACGCCACAATGGGTAGCTATTTTCTCAGAGGAAGGAGAGCGTGTGCATAATGCAAAAGTCTTTATCAGTTTTAAAAGTACTAAATTGCATGTCTTTCTCAAGTGCAAACATATATTAAATATTGATAATACATAAACATATCAACACCAGAGCAGTTTAATTACTGTAGAGCAACTGTGGCAGATGGCTGTTGTTAAATGTCAACACAGAGTTCTGTACTCCAGGGCTGACAATGTGGAGGAAGGTAAATACAGTAGCACACTCAATCTGACTGCTATTATGCATTTTCAATTATGTCTTCAAAGAAATTAAGGAAGCCCAGTTGTTTAGAGTGTGTTATGTAGTTACCTGAGACATGAATTGCTCTTCTGAAGTATTAAATTGGTAATAAATGATGTCTCGTACCTCTACGAAATAGAAGCATGGTAACAGCGTCAGACTGTCTTTGGGCGGTTTCTTCTTGATTTTTTCACGTGCAGTCATCATGATGCTGGTCTTCTGAAGTTATTCTGTCTACACATAAGATCATTTAAAAAAAAAAACATGAAAAACTTGACAAGTGCATTTTTGTTTCTTACTTGTAGTATACTAAACTGGTAAAATTAATGCTAAATTGGAACAACTAATTTTGTACTTAATGCACTTTAATTATGTGGGAGTAGTGCTGAAGTCCAAATAAAGACATACTGTGCTAAAGTGAAACTACTGCAAGGATGGTTTAGATGCACTTTAAATATCTTGCATTTAAAGATCATACAATCCTCATCAATAGTGACATTAAAACATATGTTGGGCTTAATATAAAAAAATGTGCATTGTGCATAAGTAGTACTCCAATTAAAGTTTAACATAAATTATTATACCAATAAGGCACCAGCGATGTCAGTATATTTTAATAAATTTGAACTATAGGCTACTTAGTATGAAATAAATGTATTTTAAAAACATTACTTTTTTTACTAGGGAACCATTAGTGCAAGATGATGTCATAAAAAATGTTGGTCTGTTTTCTGAGAAATACTTAGTCGGCTGTAGCTCCTTAAATGTGCATATCTACTAAAATTTTAATTTTATGTTAATATACAAACTAAAGATATGGACAACCATGGCTAAATATACAACCCGAATTCCGGAAAAGTTGGGACGTTTTTTAAATTTTAATAAAATGAAAACTAAAAGACTTTCAAATCACATGAGCCAATATTTTATTCACAATAGAACATAGATAACATAGCAAATGTTTAAACTGAGAAAGTTTACAATTTTATGCACAAAATGAGCTCATTTCAATTTTGATTTCTGCTACAGGTCTCAAAATAGTTGGGACGGGGCATGTTTACCATGGTGTAGCATCTCCTTTTCTTTTCAAAACAGTTTGAAGACGTCTGGGCATTGAGGCTATGAGTTGCTGGAGTTTTGCTGTTGGAATTTGGTCCCATTCTTGCCTTATATAGATTTCCAGCTGCTGAAGAGTTCGTGGTCGTCTTTGACGTATTTTTCGTTTAATGATGCGCCAAATGTTCTCTATAGGTGAAAGATCTGGACTGCAGGCAGGCCAGGTTAGCACCCGGACTCTTCTACGACGAAGCCATGCTGTTGTTATAGCTGCAGTATGTGGTTTTGCATTGTCCTGCTGAAATAAACAAGGCCTTCCCTGAAATAGACGTTGTTTGGAGGGAAGCATATGTTGCTCTAAAACCTTTATATACCTTTCAGCATTCACAGAGCCTTCCAAAACATGCAAGCTGCCCATACCGTATGCACTAATGCATCCCCATACTATCAGAGATGCTGGCTTTTGAACTGAACGCTGATAACATGCTGGAAGGTCTCCCTCCTCTTTAGCCCGGAGGACACGGCGTCCGTGATTTCCAACAAGAATGTCAAATTTGGACTCGTCTGACCATAAAACACTATTCCACTTTGAAATAGTCCATTTTAAATGAGCCTTGAACCACAGGACACGACGGCGCTTCTGGACCATGTTCACATATGGCTTCCTTTTTGCATGATAGAGCTTTAGTCGGCATCTGCTGATGGCACGGCGGATTGTGTTTACCGACAGTGGTTTCTGAAAGTATTCCTGGGCCCATTTAGTAATGTCATTGACACAATCATGCCGATGAGTGATGCAGTGTAGTCTGAGAGCCCGAAGACCACAGGCATCCAATAAAGGTCTCCGGTCTTGTCCCTTACGGACAGAGATTTCTCCAGTTTCTCTGAATCTTTTGATGATGTTATGCACTGTAGATGATGAGATTTGCAAAGCCTTTGCAATTTGACGTTGAGGAACATTGCTTTTAAAGTTTTCCACAATTTTTTTACGCAGTCTTTCACAGATTGGAGAGCCTCTGCCCATCTTTACTTCTGAGAGACTCTGCTTCTCTAAGACAAAGCTTTTATAGCTAATCATGTTACAGACCTGATATCAATTAACTTAATTAATCACTAGATGTTCTCCCAGCTGAATCTTTTCAAAACTGCTTGCTTTTTTAGCCATTTGTTGCCCCCGTGCCAACTTTTTTGAGACCTGTAGCAGACATTAAATTTTAAATGAGCTAATTAATTGGATAAAAGTGTAAAATTTCTCAGTTTAAACATTTGCTACATTATCTATGTTCTATTGTGAATAAAATATTGGCTCATGTGATTTGAAATTCCTTTAGTTTTCATTTTATTAAAATTTAAAAAACGTCCCAACTTTTCCGGAATTCGGGTTGTATGCATAAACAACTAATTCTTATAAAATATTAATAAATTCTTACTAAATATAAAAAAGCAAATATCACACTGAACGAAATGTGCAAAAAAGTGGGCTTTGGTTAAATACTATCCACAGGAAAAGGGCTACACAAAAATGTTCAAATGGTTATTTGCTCATCTGAAACAGAATGAGGCCCTCCTGAATAAATGGATAACAGACTGTGTGCCCAAGGAAAAATATTAAGTAAATAGCTCCTTTCAGAATACTCTCAAAAGAGCATAACGAATAAATGTTAATGCAGGCTTTTGTTGCATTGAGAGAATAGTGTTTCTTGCTCTCTGCCAAATCAGCAGTGACTAACTTGTCCTGAAGACACTCTCCCAACTCTCGAGTGGGAGTGAGTGAGGCTCTGCTGAAATTAGCAGGGAGTCTGTTTTCAAGAGTGGGAGCTCTGTTTATCTCAAAGAGCCGCATGTATCTCACAGGCAAAAGATTTCTGTGTGTGTGTGTGTGTGTGTGTGTGTGACTTTTAGGGAGGAATCCATAGGCACAGAGTTCCCTCCATAAATGACAGTGTTTGTGCTCACACACTCACAGCATGAGGCTTTGACTGCGGACAAAGTTAATTAAACTTGACTGGGTTTCTCACACGAATCTGTTTCCTGTGAAATGGGGTTAAACAGTGGGTTGTGCAACACAGCTACTTTCTGACCATTGCTTGTGCCAAGAATCCAAGCAAACTGACCCAGACACTGTGGAACAATGCATGGGTCGATGAAAATATCAAGCCATGATAACCAGTCAAGGCAAAATCATTATACACTTGAAGTGAAGACACTCCGGAAAAATCAATAATGTAATCAGACAAGAATGAGATAGAGATCCGTCTCACTAATGTTCACAAATCATGAGCAATGTCAATGAAGATGGCAATTATTTCAATTACACAGGCAATTCTGATTACATTGACACTCACACTGCAACACCTTGAGAGTTAGAAATTGAAAATATTGTTATAATTTGTATTATTATATTTGTGTATGAGATGTGTATTTTACATATATGTACTATTGCATTTATCAGATAGTAAATATGGTAATATTAAATTTCATATTAGTGAATATAAAAATTATTAATAATGTATTATTTATGAATTCATATAGGCTACAGTATTGAGATAGATAGATAGATAGATAGATAGATAGATAGATAGATAGATAGATAGATAGATAGATAGATAGATAGATAGATAGATAGATAGATAGAATCACTGCCCATCAGCGCGCGGAATGACCTGCAGTCAATAACAATATCCATACACGTTTACATAGATTTGTCTGCCCAAAATCATCTGTACTCACGCAGTAAAGTGAGACTGAGATGTTTGTGTAAAACTAGAATCGCTGCCGTACAACAGACACTGCGACAATCTCAGTGATTATTTATTGTAATTATACCGCATCTCCACTGGACGCGACGCCACCGAACCCGCGCGCGCTTTAATTCCCACACATAATTACAACGGCAGCGTTCTGGTCGCGTCGCGTCGGGAGTGCGTTGTTTATTCCGCTGCTGTTCATCACGCATGTAGAAAACCGGGAAAATCTCACCTTGTCTGCGAAAACAGGCGATTCCCTGATTAAAAATTCCCAGCGTATTCCTTCTTTGCGAGGTTAGACTGCAGCTCTTTAGTTCATGTTCCTCACGTTTTCCACGGAGCAATCACGCAGCCGTGGGCTCCTGTTATATATGCTTGACTGCTGGAGCCAACCACAGTATCCCTCAACTCAGTGAGCTCCTGTTCCAGCTGCTCTTCTGCAGTCAGACATGCAGTAGCCTATCTGAGGGGCTTCAGTGATATATCAGAGATATAAAAAAAAATGGTCTGTCAGTTAATGCTGTATGAAGCTGCGTCCATTGATCTTAGTGTCATATCGTTCCATCCTCAGTATTCCTGAGCATCTTCTGAGTGCGATCTGCAACGATCTGCTCCAGCAGTGAGAACATGGAACTGCACAGGTACACTTCATTATAGCAGGGTGGGGTGGAGAGGCGGTGAACTGGTTTAACTTGTGTCCAGTGGCAGGATGAAAAGAAAATATCACAATGTCCCAAGTATGTAATCTCCTATGTCCTGTCTCCTGTAGCCTTACAAATGTCCTTCCAGCCTGGTTGGGGACTACCGAATAACCAAATAATTTCGATTGCATGTGTTTTCTTCCTTTTTATTGTGAAGATGGAATAAATGACGCAAATCTGTTGTAAAACTAAAATAACATTTAGTTTTGTGGAAACGTGACTTTTTTTCTGGGAGTCTTTAATGAATTGAAAGCTCAAACAGCATTTATTTGAAACAAAATATTTAGTAACATTATAAATTCCTTATTGTCAGACATTGCTGAATAAAATTAATTTCAATAAATAAATAATTAATGACTCCAAACCTAATATGATTATTGAAAAATCCATAAAAAATTTCATTAATATTTAAAAATTGATGTAATTATAGTAAAAAGCTACCGGTTTATGGTTATGAATTAGCTTTGGGGCATTCTGGTTATAACCACTGATTTTGAAATGAATGGTCTGTCTTTGCTTTCAGATGGTCTGCGTACGGGGATCAACTATGGTTGCACTGAAAAGAAAAAGTGTGAACCTCCAGCAAGCTGCTGCCACTGAAGTCCTGGAGAGATGCCCGACTTATCTCTGCTGATCACCTCGTGCCGTGATGACCTCCTAAATCAGAGCCAAAGCACAGTGGCTGTCCAACACACTTTTCCCCTTGATTTCCCACCGATTCCTGTGGACACGTGCTCATACTGTCCCTGCAGTTAAATAGTGTTACTGAAGTGGCTGTCAACAGGTAAGGGATCACTCTGATGGTCTGTTGCCGACAAAATCATTGAGGCATCTTTTGTATCTCATCCAAGTGCACACACACAGCAGTGAGAAGTCAACACACCGTGAAGACAACCTATTTTATTAGAAAAATCTTTATTATGCACTACAACATTAAATGCATGGTTCATATTTACAACAGCAAAGAAAATAAGACATTATTCCCGCTTTGGCAAGACACTGAGGCTGGGAGAAAACCAGAACATGTTTCTAAGAAAATAAAGGTTGCTTTGTTGTATAGATCTATACGGTGTTCAGAATGAGAGAACCTTGCAGCTTAAATATTTTCCCAGCATTCAGGCGGTCCGGTCCTTATGTTAGTGTGGAGGGGATTCTTCTCCAAAGACCTCCACACAGACAGTTCTTGATCCAGCGCTGCTCCCACTGTCTCATGGCGTTGGTTTTATTTGGGGATCTCAGCATGGTGACACAGCCACACCTAAACAGACCAGAGACAGGAGCTCATTGAGATGCTGCTAAATATAGTGTCTCGGGACAGCCGCCAGCATCATATGTGAAGATGAAAGATTTGCAGCCTCGGACCCACAAAAGAACATAGCATGAAAGGCTTATTTTTTTTATTTTTGAAAGGCCGACAAATTGGCCTTTCATGGTGTGCTGACAAATCTATTTGATCAGTGAAATTGTTTTGAAATAAATTAATGCTTTTATTCAGCAGTGATGCAATAAATGGATCAAAAGTGACAGTAAAGAAAAGTCAAAAAGCTTTTCTTTTGAACTTCATATTCTTCAAAGGATCTTGAAAAAACATATAACAGTTTCCACAAAACTAATAAGCAGCACAACTGTTTTCAACATTGATTAAAAAAAATAAAAAATAAAAAAATACAAAAATACTAATTGTTTCTTGAGGAGCAAATCAGCATATCAGAATGATTTCTGAAGGGTCGTGTGACACTGAAGACTGAAGTAATGATGCTGAAAATTCAGGTTGCCATTGCAGGTATAAATGACATTTAAAAAAAAATAAAATAAAATAATAATAATAATAATATATATATATATATATATATATAATAAAAAATAATAAGAAATAAAATACTGCTGCAAAGTTCTCCATTAAATAAAATACTCTCAGTCTCAAACTAATATCCCATAATAAAATATAATGAAAAATATAAATAAATAACTATTTTTACTGTGCAGCATTACCAATCCCAGCTTGTAGGCCTGCTCATATTTAAAATATATATATAATTTTTCCAAAGTGTAAAGTGCAGCAAAAAGTTTCAGTTTTTAGACCTGCTCAGATTTCGTTATAGCGATGGCCCGATCGGAATTAAGAGGAAAGGTCTGTATAAAAGGCCGACGGGAGCTGCATTTGAATTACAGTCGTTTTTTTCCTAGTTGAAGTGATGTTCACACTCGCGTGATGCCTTTTGAAAACTTTAAAATCAGCTGCGAGGCGGAATTTGCGCTGAACGCGGAGACTTCCGCCACTTAATATGTTCGTGTGGACACACAAAAATGTACCTATGTTCCGCACACAAAATATTACCGAAAGCCCTGTACCGAAACGCGGTACACCCCTAATATATATATATATATATATATACACACACACACACTCACCTAAAGGATTATTAGGAACACAATACTAATACTGTGTTTGACCCCCTTTCGCCTTCAGAAACTGCCTTAATTCTACGTGGCATTGATTCAACAAGGAGCTGAAAGCATTCTTTAGAATTGTTGGCCCATATTGATAGGATAGAATCTTTGAGCAGTTGATGGAGATTTGTGGGATGCACATCCAGGGCACGAAGCTCCCGTTCCACCACATCCCAAAGATGCTCTATTGGGTTGAGATCTGGTGACTGTGGGGGCCATTTTAGTACAGTGAACTCATTGTCATGTTCAAGAAACCAATTTGGAATGATTCGAGCTTTGTCACATGGTGCATTATCCTGCTGGAAGTAGCCATCAGAGGATGGGTACATGGTCAGAAACAATGCTAAGGTAGGCCGTGGCATTTAAACGATGCCCAATTGGCACTAAGGGGCCTAAAGTGTGCCAAGAAAACATCCCCCACACCATTACACCGCCACCAGCAGCCTGCACAGTGGTAACAATGCATGATGGATCCATGTTCTCATTTTGTTCACGCCAAATTATGATTCTAACATCTGAATATCTCAACAGAAACCGAGACTCATCAGACCAGGCAACATTTTTCCAGTCTTCAACTGTCCAATTTTGGTGAGCTTGTGCAAATTGTAGCCTCTTTTTCCTATTTGTAGTGGAGACGAGTGGTATCCGGTGGGGTCTTCTGCTGTTGTAGCTCATCCGCCTCAAGGTTGTGCGTGTTGTGGCTTCACAAATGCTTTGCTGCATACCTCGGTTGTAACGAGTGGTTATTTCAGTCAAAGTTGCTCTTCTATCAGCTTGAATCAGTCGGACCATTCTCCTCTGACCTCTAGCATCAACAAGGCATTTTCGCCCACAGGACTGCCGCATACTGGATGTTTTTCCCTTTTCACACCATTCTTTGTAAACCCTGGAAATGGTTGTGCGTGAAAATCCCAGTAACTGAGCAGATAATACTCAGACCGGCCTGTCTGGCACCAACAACCATGCCACGCTCAAAATTGCTTAAATCACCTTTCTTTCCCATTCTGACATTCAGTTTGGAGTTCAGGAGATTGTCTTGACCAGGACCACATCCCTAAATGCATTGCATTGACCTAATAATCCTTTAGGTGAGTGTGTGTGTGTATATATATATATATATATATATATATATATATATATATATATGTATGTATGTGTGTGTGTGTGTGTGTTTAAAACACACATTTTAAAGGCATTATGAACTAATTTGTTGTCAAAATCTCATTGAAAGAAATTTCATTCCAAACAATACCTGGTGCAGGCTTTGCTGTCCTCTGTTGGAGAGATGCCCAAATGTAAACATCGCAGGTGGTCCATCCTCTGAGATGCTGGACTTCTGAAACAACACCATCAAAGAGGAAATGCATTAACCACCGGCAACAACTAATCCTATCATCAGACAATTTTGTGTCAAATTATTTCATTTCACAAATACTATGGATTCAGTCAGTTTTCAGGCATTAAAATCTGAAAAGTGCGTGAAACAAATGGCAGGGACCCTATGATGTGGAAAACGTGGATGGAATCACAGAACCCATTAAAATGGAATGTCATGGAATTTGACAATTTAATCTGATCTTTTTAATGCAACATTTACGTACTTGAACACTATTCGAATGCTATTATTTACTAATTATTATTAACAATTAACTTATTTCATTTAATATTTTTATTATCAAAAAGTTAAATAAAAATGATACTAAAAACATATAATTATACTGGTATTGGTACCGATTATTTAAATTTTGATACTGTGACAACACCAATAAAAAAAAGATGTATTTTTGTGTGAACTAAGCCATAATGGCTCACCTGAACACCTCCACCTGTGCGTTAGGGTTGACTCCGGGCAGGGTGTACGGTTTGCCGAACTGCAGTCTGAGTGGGTGTTTGCTCTGGACCTTAGTGATAACACCGTCGTTGATGGGCAGCCAGTCCATGCTGGGTACCAGGAGCTGACTGGGCAGCAGACAGCACTCATCAATCAATGTCTCATCAGGGTCCTGCGGGTGACTCTCATCTCGAGCTGCCATTCAAAAGAAAAGAGCAAAACAGAGTTCATTTTTTTTAACCCATTTAACAGCTCAACTGACATGTTGGCTCAAAGCCTGAGACAGGGTCTAAAGCTCACAGCAAAGCCAGAGTTTGGTGAGCAGGCGGAAGAGCAGAAACATGCTGTCTTGGTTGTCAGATGTGGCCGTGTAGATGGGCAAACAGCCTGGTTTTAACAGGCCCCAAATACGGATCATCACCAGCATCTCTCTGAGCATGCCCAGAGACGCACCGTCCCGCAGGAACCCAAACCCTGGACGCACGATGGAGCCCTGCAAAGATATTCAGTCATAAAGCAGCATGTTAAACTCAAAATTGGCAGCCCCATGATTGCTGGTAAGGGTTGAGCTCACCTGGTTGGGCAGGTTGGCCAGTAGATAAAGAACAAAGTCTCCCACCCACTGAATGAGCTGCTGGAGGGATTGCAGGGGTGGTCCGTCCAGAACAAACTCCTCTGTCTTCAGGTTGATCATCACCTTATCAATATCTGAACACATTAAATGATCAGAAATCCCCATTGAGGTGCATTCACATTCACAAGTTTTTGTCTATTGTCAATAGCAGTGTTGGGGTAACACATTACAAAAATGTGAGTTACGTAATCAGATTACTTTTTCTAAGTAACACATTACTTTTAAATTTACAGTTAGAATTCCCTGACACCTTTCCTGTTGGGTTGAGAGAAATTGCGGGTCAGGTCACTTCCTTCAGACTAAAGCTTATTAATTTCACATTTGGGGCAGTTGAAATGTGTGGTGTGGAAATTTGTGTGGGTGATTTACTAACAATGCGCAAATTAAAGAACACAGACGCAACATCTCATTTACATATCGACCAATGAAATAAACCAAGCGCAGCGCAAATTAGCATAGTTGCAAATAAAGAATAAAGATGCCACAAAATGTTGAAAACAACCGGAAGCCAAAAAAATTAAGATTTGCAAAGTTGCTTAGTTTTTTGATAGACCTGAAACAGTTTTTGGGGAGTTAAATAATGGCGCAAAGGTCAGTAATCTGACAAGCGCAAACATTAGTGATTCACAAATAACTGTCCACGCCTTTCCAGCGCTAATTTGTCACTGCGCATCTTTTTTTTTTTTAAGAAAATGACCAATCATTTCGCTAAACAAGACACTTATACTTTGGCTGGGATCGTGTAGAGCCCCATAAAGCTGCACTGAAACGGCAATTTGGACCTTCAACCCATTGGCTCCCATTGAAGTCCACTATATGGAGAAAAATCCTTGAATGTTTTCCTCAAAAACAAAAAGTTTTCTGTTGGTCAGTGCGGCAAATCCAAACTTGAACAATGGCAAAATATGCATGTGGAACTTTTATGCCCTTGAAAGAAACTCCCATTGAAATGAATGAATTTGCCTATGAAAAGTGACCTCATCTTTATCAAAACAACAACAAAAGAGATCGGATGGGCAAAACTGAAGTAAGGAGGCCTGTCACGATTATGAATTTTGTGTTGATTAATTTTCATACAATTACAATGCAAGTCTAATACATTACTTTTTATTTACATCTTATGATTACTTAAATGCTCTGAAAACAAAGAATAATATAAGAATTTTCTTTATTGTCTTCACCAATTAAAATTTCTCTTTTTGGGTGGCAAAATATAACAAAAACATAAACTATACAATTATTGTGATTATCTTAAATATCTGCGATTAGGTGAAATGAGTCAAAAAAAAAAAATTGCAAACATTGAAACATTTTTTGGGTGGCGGGTTGTTACCGGTGTCAGTGTTTTTGGCACAGATCTCAGAGAGACGGTCTCCGGGACTCTTGTCGGGGGTGTTGAGCACATGAGGTCTCAGTAAAGACTTCAGCGTGGAGCTGATGGCGATGAGGAGCAGTTTAGCATGGAAGTCACAGGCTCTTGCTGCAGTGGCAGAGGACAGTTTACACAGAGACGCCTTCACTGCCACTATACGGGTGGACAAAACCTTCATCGCAAGCCATGAAAGTGAGAAAAACCACAATAAAGTCAAAAGGAAATCGATTTGAAGTCAAAGTCTCTGTAATACTATAATTATCTACCTGCTGGAGCGCTTGGTTTTGTCTCATGTACTCCTCGTGAAGCTTCTCCAGAAGGTTATGCACCATGCTCGGCTGCGCGTGCAGCAGCACATCCCACCAGTCGTACCCCGTCACCATGCAGTACTCAAGGAGGAACAGCAGGTGCCGCAGGAGTGTGTTCATGTCCAACATTTGGCCCATGGATGGAGACACTCGGATCATGTGCAACTGAAATCAGACGAGGTGAACTATAAGATCTGAGGGCGCTTCTGTCACCACTAGGTGTCAAGCCATCATACCTTGCCATGATTGTCCACTCCCACCAGAGCCAAAGATGTCCAGGAGAACTGAAGGGCTTTGAAGTGCAGCGTCGGGCCGCCGGCTCTCTGACGTTTAATGGCAGGTTCTTCTCCGACACGCTGGGAGGAGCCAGAGGAACCATAGAACACTCCCATGGTGTGCAGGGAAAGGCGATGGAGAATCTGGATGCTGCCATCATGGAAGGCCAGGGCAAGACCTGAGCAAAACAAAATGATTATCAACCAAAGCACTTTTAAAGCTACGTTCGTTGAAATAGGAGAAAAGGTGTCAAGGATGTACCAAGGCCTGGGAAGAACTTGGTGTCCGAGGCGACTTTGAGATCAGTGTTCGAAATGGAGATGGGAAGTTTAGGCAGAGCGACAGCAGACACACGGTCCAGATCATTGGTCGCTGAGAGGATACGCCACTTCAGAATCATTGGCTGCTTTTCACCCACTGTGGATGGCGGGAAAACAAACGACAAACATTCTGACTTCTGATGACTTCAGCAACTTAAGTTGCAATCCAGGGAAATAATACAGTATAAAGAAGCTTAATATGTACATTTATGTAATATATTGCTTACAATAACAACAATAATATTTAAGTAGTGTAAAAAAGAAAGTAAATGTTTATATATCATTTGTTGTGTTGCCTTTACAAACACTGCATTCTAGTAATTTTTACATTTTAAAATTAAAAAGCATGCAATACTGTAATGTAACATTTTTCCACATATGGTTTAATGTAACTTACCCACAGGTGATCGATGTTGAAAGATATTATTAACTGGGAGACCCTCCTTCCGCAAGGACCAGCACTCTACAATGCTGCCCATCTGACTGGACGCACAGAGCAGCACCTTCACAAAAAAATCATTTTATTCAGCAAGGATGCATTTAATTAATTAAAAGTGAAAGTGAAGACATTGATAAATGTTATAAAAAAATTATATATCAAATAAATGCTGTTCTTTTGAACCTTCTGTTCATCAAATAATCCTGAAAAAAAATCCTATTAAATTCTACTGTGATAAAAATGTTTCTTGAGCAGCAAATCAGCATATTAGAATGATTTCTGAAGGATCATGTGACACTGAAGTATGGAGTATTAATAATGCTGGAAATTTAGCTTTGCATCACAAGAATAAATTACATTTTAATAAACATCAAATAAATGCAGCTTTTTCTTACTGACCCCAAACGTATATATAGATTAATATTTTACAGAAATCTATACCCTTTTGTCTAAAAATGACAACATTTACATTTAAAACATAAAAAAAAATTAATTACTTAGAAATATTAAATTGATTTAATGCATCACAATATTATAATGTCTTTTTTGAATGTTCATCATCTCACCTGTTCGGAGTTTTCGCGTGTGAGGAATTTAAGGTGAGTGACAGCGGGGTATTTGTCTCTCCGGACGGGGTCGGTGGTGCAGCGCATGAATAGCGAGGGCAAGAGCTCGGTGTCGATGCGGCACTTCTCGTTCACCACGCTCACACACACTTTATAGAACTGCACCGGAGAAGAGCTGCTGCCATCGGTGGCCGCCACCACTATATTCCCGCCGCCCGTGAAGGCGATGTCAGCCAGCGCCACGCGGCCCCTCAGTCTGCACAGGCTCTCACTGGCCGTCAGCAGGGTCCCGTTCGGCTTTAACAGTGACACGGTCACCAGACCACTCACCGTCACTGCTAACCAGCCCTCCATGGGCTTCCCGCCAAACAAAGTGAGAGAGGGAGAGAACTTCACCCTGGAAAACTTCTCTCCAAAGTTCGTAGAGCCAGACTGAGGAGAAACAAGGACATCAGGGTGTTAGTTAGTTATATTTGCATGTTTATTTAGTAGATGTTAATGAGCTTTCCTCGCCTTTTCAACATGCAGGGCAAGTTTAACTCCATTGTGTAACCATGAGAGGGCTACGATCGGGTCTCCGTCCACTGAGCTGCTCTGTGTGCACTCCCAGCTGTTCACCAGGTGCTCTGTCATTCCCCAACACTTGATCTGACCATCTCCATCAGCAGACAACAGCCTCGAACCTGGTGTAGCGCAACACACACAACCACACGATGATGACACTGAGATCACTTCAGATCGGTTTGAGGCAATCTCAAGAAACCGCCTCATTAACACCAAATCTAGAAGTATGAAAATATTTTGCATCAAGAAAATAAGGTTTTTAGGATAATTTTTTATTGCATTGTGATACTTATGATAACAAAAGTTTTTTTTTTCAGTATTATTAATACATTTTTACAGTCGTTTTTAATATCTTGTATTGGCTTTTATTTTTATATTTCCATTTTCATTAATTTTGTTAGGTGTGTTGTTATTTTTATATATTTGTTTTAGCTTTGTAATTCTCATTTCAGATTTTGTTATAATATTTTTATGTTATAATATTTTAGTGCAGATTTTAGTTAATTGCCAAGGCAATATTTCTAGTTTAGTTTGAGTTTATCATTTAATATTTATATTTCATTTCAGCCAAATTTCAGTGGTTTTAATTTTAGATAACATTAATAAACCTGATTTGCAGTCATTTGGTTCCATTGTACTTTTGTTCTTACGTTTCTCTAATCCCTCTAATGAAAACGAAGGAAATATTTCTAGTAAAATACATTAATAATCTCCAAAATAACTTTACTTAAATTGTATATTATTTATACAATACAGTAGCATCTATTGTTCTGTCTCTAATTTATGCGATCTAAATAAATTCCTTACATTGCAATAATTTCTCTGCACTGTAATTTTATTAAGAGTGCATAAAATATGGAACCAAAATACTGCAAATCAGGGTTATTATTGTTATCAAAAATTAAAGCTACTGAAATGGATAAATAAATCACAATATAAAGAAAATCATTACATTGCAGTAATACACTAAAACTACTGTATTACAATAAAGACAATATCCATTTAGAATACCAACAATTGAAGAAGGAGAAAATTTTTTACAGATACATGACGGTAACAAGATCTGTGATTTAAATGTGCTTATTTTGGAAACCATGTTGTATGCATAATCCTTCTTTAAGCAAAATTTTTTTATTTTTTTTTTGGAGTGAAATATGACCATGACATGTTCCAGAAGTTTCATCCATTTCATGTTTCATATATTAATCATGAATACTGACCAGACTGGTCCCATTCCAGGCAGGAAATGACCTCATTGTGACCAGAGTTGATGGAGTTCACATCCCAGGGGTGATCAGTGTCAATGACGTGTATCATATGACTCAGATCTGCAGCAGAAAAGCCATCATTTCATAAAATAACTATCCCGTTGTTATTTTTGTTGATGCAGTATCTGATCATAAAAACGGTGATGATCTACATATCCAATCTCTAACAGAGAACCAGTTAAAAGTGTGTGCTTTTCTTCATCATTCATTTATAACTCACCAACAGGTGTGATAATATTGGTAATAAAGGCATTGTCCAGACCTTTGTCATCCTCCTCATTCTTCAGGTCCGTGGTGAAGGCGATGAGGTTTCTACAGGACCAGGCGCACACCAGAGGGATGGACGGGCAGTGATTGCTCTTGGGTCTCTTCTCCCACTCGCAAACATACGCGATCTCCATCATACGATGAATTAAACTGAAGGTTATGAGCACTGGTACCTTTACTCGAGAGACGATCACTGTGCAAGTTAACGTTAGTAGACGCAACCGCCTAGCATGCCTGACTGGCTAAGAACACAGTAAACTGATGGGGATAACGGTTATAAAACTACACCGTCTGCTTTTAAGGTAGAAAAGAAAGAAATGTGTTAAGGTAAAGCTGCCCTAGCATTTCGACATCTATTTTATTTTTAATAATACTAGCTAATCTTTGAAGCGGCACATCACTGAGCGTCTATGTTCGTCGCTTCTTTCCGCGTTTAAAGACTCGACTACGACTTTTCACCCCCTACTGGACTGGAGGACGAATATATATATATATATATATATATATATATATATATATACATATATATATATATATATATATATACATATATATATATATATATATATATATATATATATATATATATATATATATATATATATATATATATACATATATATATATATATATACATATATATATATATATATATATATATATATATATATATATATATATATATATATATATATATATATACATATATATATATACATATATACATATATATATATATATATATATATATATATATATATATATATATATATATATATATATATTCGTCCTCCAGTCCAGTAGGGGGTGAAAAGTCGTAGTATACATATATATATATATATATATATATATATATATATATATATATATATATATATATATACATATATATACCATATTGATTATAGGAATAATAGTTATAAAACTACATGCATACAGTATTTATTAACATGCATGATTATTTGTTTCATGCATGGTCTTAATGCTTGAGAGGTGCTTTCCTCTCAAATTTAGAAGCATGGTTGCAAATCAATTTGCCTAGTATTTATGATATATATATATATATATATATATGATTCTTTCTTCTGTGTAAATACCTAATATTTAATATATATACATTCTTGAAGAATGTAAACGTAACAGACCCAGACCTCTTAGTGCTGTGTAGATTGCTTACAAATTGTTATCTTTACTGATAACAGGTTGCATGATGAAAACTGTAGTTAGTAATAGTAACGTATTCTAGGTTACTACTTTAGGTCATGCATTCTAAATACTTTTTAGATTACTTTTTATCTAACTTGTTTCAAACGTACTATTAAACGTGCCATATTGATTATAGGAATAATAGTTATAAAACTACAGTACAGACCAAAAGTTTGGAAACATTACTATTTTTAATGTTTTTAAAATAAGTTTCTTCTGCTCATCAAGGCTGCATTTATTTGATCAAAAATACAGAAAAAACAGTAATATTGTGAAATATTATTACAACTTAAAATAATAGTTTTCTATTAGAATATACTTATAAATAAATAATTTATTCCTGTGATGCAAAGCTGAATTTTCAGCATCATTACTCCAGCCTTCAGTGTCACATGTAACATCCAGTCTATCACATGATCATTTAGAAATCATTCTAATATTCTGATTTATTATGAGTGTTGGAAACAGTTCTGCGGTCTAATATATTTGATGAATAAAAGGTTAAAAAGAACTGCATTTATTAAAAAAAAAAAATTCTAATATATATTCTAATAATATATTTTCTTTACTATCACTTTTTATCAATTTAACACATCCTTGCTGAATAAAAGTATTGATTTTATTTAAAAAAAGAAAGAAAAAAAATTATTGCCCCCAAATTACTGACCAGTAGTGTATATTGTTATTACAAAATATTTATATTTTAAAAACATAGCTTCTTTTTTTTTTTTTTTTTTTTCATCAGAGTATCCTAAAAAAGTATCACATGTTCTGAAAAAATATTAAGCAGCAGAACTGTTTCCAAATTTGATAATGAATCATCATATTAGAATGATTTCTAAAGGATCATGTGATAATGATCCTAAAAATTCAGCTTTGCATCACCGAAATAAATGATCATTTAAAGTATAATAAATTTTAAAAAAATTATTTTAAATTGTAATAATATATCACAATATTACATTTTTTTCTGTATTTTTGATCAAATAAATGCAGGCTTGATGAGCAGAAGAAACTTCTTTCAAAAACATTAAAAATAGTAATGTTTCCAAACCTTTGGTCTGTACTGTACATGCATACAGTATTTATTAACTTGCATGATTATTTGTTTCATGCATGGTCTTATTGCTTGAGAGGTGCTTTCCTCTCAAATTTAGAAGCATGGCTGCAAATTAATTTGCCTAGTATTTATGAATATAGTCATAGCTAAATGATTGGACACAGGATTTTTATAAAGGAGAATTTAAAAGAAGAATTATAGCTAATCAAGAAGTTATGAATCATTTAGGCTACTGCTGTTTTGTGAATAATATGTAATCATGTTGTAATCCATTAAAAGTAACTGTAATCTGATTTTGAGCATTTCAAAATATAATAAACTCTAATAACAAGTAGCTCCTGTCTCCAAGAAAAATAATAATAAATACTTTTTTCTTATTGTACAAAGTGAATTTTTTTGCAATGCTTTATTTCATTTTAAATGTTTTGTTAATTTCCATTTATTTGTTGTATATTGAAATTACCGTAAAGTTTTTATTTATGATCATCCCACCACAACCGGGCGCTCTACTAGTTTAATGTTAGAAATGGTACTTCCACCGAGTGAAATGCGCCTTAGTTGCTGTACTGGCTAGCCCATCCCCTCTTCAGAAACGTGACGACCTATTTAACAATAACTTATAAACAATGCGCTATATTTTAGTACTGAGATTAAATTAAATATATTACTGTGATTCAATTAAATGACAGAAAAAAAATTACAAATTGTAAAAGTTCCTCGTTAGGGTTCATATCAAATAAGGTGGAACCGTTTAAGTTTTTGCTTGGTTAAAAATCACGTGACTCGATGTCACGTGACTAACCGCGGAAGTGTGACCAGAGTGGAAAAGCTTCCCTCATTAAAAGCTTCTTTACTGCTACTCCCAAGTCAGCTCCGCTACAGAAAATGGTTGTGTAAACAGATGGTCTTTACGACAGGTTGCAGTCACCGCAATCGGATGATTCTGGCAAGATATCTTCAAGTAGTCGAGGCCTTATTTGATCGAACATTGTCAGCGTAAAAAGAAGAGGTGTTTGTAAGCTGAACATACGGGTTCCTCAGGGGAAACTCGGTTAACTTGTTAGCTTACCACTGCTAGCAAGACGTGTTTGCGTGATATTCCAGGGTTCTTTCTTTTTAAGCACTCAGTTTACAACGTCTGAGCGATATTCTGTTTCCAAACCCGAGTGAATATTATGCATTCAGCTGGTATTTGTAGCAATAAATGCGTGAGTTAGCAAGTTTGTGTAGTTTGGTTGGAGTGACAGTGTATGCAGGAGGCCTGAGTCACATCTGCAGGACGTATTTACTCAAAATACATTTCAACAGAGATGCTTCTCTCGTCTTACAGTAGATAAACTACACGATTATCAGTTGTGTTCAATGCTCTAAAGCTTTAGAAGTTTGTTTGCTAGCTCGCTAGATTATGGCATGGTAGGAGTGGAAGATACCTTGCCCACCAACATCCTTACAAAATTCAGCATCTCTCGTGGTGTTTTAGTGGCGATATCTGAAGCTCAGTCCAGTTTTGGAGAAGCAGGATCATCATCTGCATGTGCTGATGTTGTGTAACTGGCCTGCTCATCTGGATCTGCGCACTTTGCTGTCTGCTTGACCTCACAGCTGGGTTTTCTCCTTATCAAGATACTGAACAACGACCACCATGTCTGACAACCAAGGCAATGTGAACAACGTCCCACTGAACAATAACGGCGCTCCGAACCGGATCCGGAACCCCGCGATGAACCAGAACCCTTTGATCAACGTCCGAGACCGACTATTCCACGCCTTGTTCTTTAAAATGGCAGTCACGTACGCCAGACTCTTCCCACCATCCTTCAGACGAATATTCGAGTTCCTCGTCTTGTTAAAGGTGAACTTTGACCTTTTTTTAATGTATATTGTAGTAATCCTTCCCAGAAGCCCTACACACGCTGAGTTTTGAATGTTTATCTTCCCTCACCTGTTAGCATGCAGAATGCCGTGCTCCCTAAACATCAGGATGGATGCTGGTTATCAGTATTATTTATATGCCAACTAACCTATGGCTTTAGGTCTTACCTGTCAGCTTTATCCTGTTTGCAACTTTCGCTTAAGTCAAAATCAGTGGAGTATCTGGTTTCATTTTACTGAACTAAAATGGTTTATTACTGCTGCAACATCTCATACAAATTATAAAGCTATGGAACCGCTACATAAGAATTATTATTTATTTATTGGCTGTTGAAGTTGAAAATGTGACCTTATCTAACCAGTTTTTTTTTAAACCGTCTTTGAGTAATTTTCATTTATTTGTATTTTGAATCATTTTGTATTTCAGCTTTAGTTGTATTTATTTTAGTACGTCAAGTAAAACTAAAAGAAGATTAGACATTTTGCCTTTGCAACTAAACTGCATTTTTTTTAAAGATATGTTTTGATTTATTTCAGTTACCTTTTTTTAAATGTTTGAGTTAACTATAATAACACTTTTGTTGGACACAGGTTTGTTTATATACAGAATGTATAATTTATTTATTATTTAAAAAAAATCCATTAGTTTTTGATGAAAATTTTAACATTTGTGACATATTAGAAATCATTTTTAAAAAATGTGCATTTATGTCTGCAATATACTCAATTAGCATTCATTAATTAAGTGAATCTCATCCTATGTTTAGCGAAAAAAGTCAGTATTTTGATTTATTGATATAAAAAGAGGGATTGTTATGCAAGTGCAATGATTAATGCTTAATTTTTTCCTGTTCTGTAGTTTTTGTACACCTTTTTAATTCCCCTTAATTTCATGTCATTCGACTGGCAGGCGTTGTTTATGCTCTTCATCCTGGCCTACATCCACATTGCCTTCTCACGCTCTCCAATCAACTGCCTGGAGCATGTGCGGGAGAAATGGCCCCGCGACGGCATCCTGCGTGTGGAGATCCAGCGCAACTCCAGCCGTGCACCCATCTTTCTGCAGTTCTCCGAGACGGAGGGAATCCAGGGCCTCGTGAAGGAAGCAGAGGACGGAAGTGAAACCAGACAGCCAGTGGTGCCCACAGACCCTGAAGAGGAGGAAGAGATGACCATGGAGATGTTTGACAACAGCACAGTACAGGTGAGTTTGTTACACAGCTACAGGAAAACAAGGATAGGGAGCCATTCATCATTCATTTAAAAATGGCTAATTATTATTTAATTATCCAGTCTCCTGTCGTCCCAAACACATATGCTGTTTACATATCAAATCAATATTAAATTCTTACATTTGTTATTGTTAATTTATTGTTAATAATAAATTACCATCTAAAACTGGTCCTCACACATGGATTTATGGTGCTTTTATAAAGTTCTTTTTAACTTGGCATAGATTTTGTATAGAAAAGCAATGCATTAATATTCTTGATTTTATTTTGTTATTTGTGTGTGTGTGTGCTCCTTTCAGCTGTTTTCTATAAAATCTTATAGAATTCATGTGAAAATAGTTGGGTGGGATGCAATTGCCCAACAGTAAATCAATATGATAATTTCTAATATTTGTTTATTTAAATAATTATAATTGTATTAATTTATGTAATGTACTTTAATTATTACCACTAATAAAAATAAGTCACTTGTTATAATTATTAGTAATACTATTTTAAATGAATACTAATGTTCGATCTAGAATATGTCAATGTTTGAATATATATCAGAACAGAAAAGTAAATCAATATTAATTTCTAAATTCAATATTTGTTAATTGAAATATTGTAATTGTTTTAGGTCTAATAATATAATATTATATACTGCAGCTACTACTAAGAAGATGGATATTAATATTACTAAGTATATAAAATACATAATATTCTATAATAGAATTATGTATAATTTCCATCTGGTCCTCATACAAGTTTAATGTGCGTATGGTGCTTCTACAGTTTCTATTGTCTTTTTTTATAAAAATTTTTTACTTGAATACTCTTGCTGTTTATTTTGTTTCTGTGTCTGTGGGAGCTACTTGTGTAAATAGCATACTTTTTTGGAAGATCCTGGTTGTGAGTTAATAATGCTATATTATTAATAGATGGATTTCTTCCACTAAAATGGCCCTTGTTGTCCAGATCGTTCTGACGGATTCTGCCCTTTGTCTCCTTCTCACACATACAGTTTGAGCTGGACATCGAGCCACGTCTGAATCCGTCGATGAGTGGCGGTGTTCCTGGCTCCAGCCTGAATGAATCCCAGGATCTGTCCTTCAGCCAGGCCCCTTCTAAAGGTATGCAGCCGCTGAGGGAGACTGTCTCCGAGATTGAGATGCTAACTCGAGCAGGTAAACATCTCAAATACGCCCCACTCCGTAGCCATCTGGTTCTCTCCTCCTCTTCCTCCTGTGTGACTTCATTCCCTCTCGTCCCTCCATCAGGTGCCGCCTTTCTCACTTCCCCTGCTCAGATTTCCTTTCTGTTCCCACATTATTCCCTTCCCCTTCCCAGAGGCTCTCTCTCTGTTAAAAATACCTGATTCAGATAATCAGCTCGTTGTGCATGAACTGTGTTCCCTACTCCCTGAGCAGGGGAAATCTGTTGCAGTTTACCTCACTTCGGAACATTCATTCACCGATTTGTGCTGCGCAATGACATGTGTGACGACATATATATCTAAATAAATACAATATAAATTCACGTCTCACACACTTCAATGGACTTATACGTTCACTTCGAACTGGAATAGCCTGTGATGTCCACTTCGCAGGGCACTTATGTTAGAATAGAATTAACGTCTGAAGCCATCAGA
The DNA here is from genome assembly GCF_963082965.1 of Carassius carassius. Taxonomy (NCBI): domain Eukaryota; kingdom Metazoa; phylum Chordata; class Actinopteri; order Cypriniformes; family Cyprinidae; genus Carassius; species Carassius carassius. The sequence continues at coordinate 3,805,710 of NC_081798.1, read as the reverse complement.
GAAACATACAAAATGTGCAGAGAAGGGGGTCGCGAAAATTGGAATTGAGAACTGCTGGTTAAGATACAGATTAACAGTTTCCAAACCTGACATCTGGATGCAAATGAGTTATTTAAAATGTGTACAATGAGCAGGGTGTAATTTGCAGGATGGTTTCGGGGGGTCAGTCCCCCAAGTTAAAGCTTAAAACCCTGAAGGAAGGATCTTTTAAAAGTACATATTATAAACACTTTATTTTGCATATCGAATAAAAAGAAAAATCAATGACAACATAGGTTTTTTTTTATAGGACCATTGTTGTGAAATAACAGCATTTTAGAAAAATAGTAGAATTTCTAAATTCAATAAAGTTGTCAGCGTTTATCGGTGTTTGTGTTTGTTTATGTGCAGTGTGGCCCCAAGAAGAGTATATTGTTGAATATTCTTTGGAATATGGTTTCCTACGGCTGTCCCAGGCCACACGGCAGCGACTCAACATCCCTGTTATGGTGGTGACCCTGGGTGAGTACATCACACTCTCAAGGATATCAACAGAAAACCTGGCAAAACCCACAAAAGAATAGAATATATTGTAGTTATATTGTAATATTCTTGGGAATTATTACCCCAAAATAAAAATTGTCAGTGTTTACTGATCTTCATGCTGTTTCAGTAACCTTATATAATCTATGCCTTTGTATAATAAACAGACTCAAATTTAAACCCTATGCCTTTGTATAATAAACAGGCTCAAATTTAAGCTGTATGGTCTTTGTTTAATGTACCTGATCCTCAATCACTAATAGAATTGAAGAGTTAAAGAAGTCACCTTTTGTGTTACATGGAGGAAAGTGTGGTCATTAATCATTAATCGTGATCACGGTTTCTGCTTCTCTCTATTTATTAAGCATAATAATTTGCGATATACACCCATTGGTAAATTATCCAGAACACATTTCATTTTTAATTTGGCGGTTGTGTTACATTGCATTGGTAACAAGCCACAAGCTTTCATGTTTGGGGTTGCCTGATATCAAACATTTAAAGTCCCCAATCAGAGTTTTTCTCTTAAATGGATATATTTAGTATACCAGGCGAGTTGACATTCTCTTGATTTGTGCGTATATGAAAGTGCTGTAATTGTCATAAAATGCAAAAATAATAATAATAAATAAAAAATATAAAATCAATTAACAATTATTTTGGAGGTCTATAAGAAGGTAATTCAGATTTTGAAAGACATGCGAGCGTGTTACATTTTTTTTTTTTTTTTTTTGGGGTGAGCTCTTCCTACAAGGCCAATAGACTTCATACATTTTTTTTTAAATGGAAAGCATAAAGTTGCATTTAATCTCTCTCCGCCTGTCTGCAGATCCCATGAAGGATCAGTGCTTTGGAGATGGTTTCAGTCGCTTCCTCCTGGATGAATGTCTGGGTTATGATGATATCCTGATGTCCAGTGTGAAGGCTTTAGCAGAGAATGAGGAAAACAAAGGTAAATTAGACGTTCCCTCTTAAGAATGCCATTTCCTTGGGGATGCCATAACTATATATTGAGATATATATATATATATATATATATTAGTGCTGTCAACGTTAACGCATGCGATTAATTTTTGTCTGGTTTAACGTGTCAAAATCTTTAACGCAATTAACGCAGCATCCGTATTTTCTGCCATCCGTTGGCTAGCTTTACATTATATGATCACGCTCTTATTCATTTAAATGCTTTAAACATTTCAAGCGCGGCAAGACAAAAGAGAATGCGCTGTCTGTGAATGCCCTTATATGACACATACACACGTACACACACACACACACACACACACACACACACACACACACACACAATGCATAGACAGGGCGCCAGAATCCAGTTCTCTTAAGCGCTTGAACTAACAATAAACATCCCAAAGTGCCAGTTTTGTCGATTATCCTCATAAGAGCAATCTTAAATGATTTATATAAAGTCTAAAATGAACAAAAAGAGTTGTGAGAGAGTGAGGCGAGATCCATAGACAGTATATAAACGGTGAGATACGCGTGTCTGTCTGCTCTTAAAGGGACAGCAGCCAATAAAGCTTCCTGTCAGTAAAGTTAAAGAACAAAGGGAACAGATAAAATGACTCGCTGCTCTTGACTAAATAACTTTTGTAGCTTTAATAAGGATTAACTATTTAATTATAGTTTATGCAGTGCAGACTGCATATAACTTTGATAACTTTATTAAATTTCTGTATATTTCCTAACTGTTAAGACAGGAAGGGCAGGAGTAAACATGACATTTATTATGTTAGCATTGTTTTAAGTTTACTTAAATTAAAAACTGTTATATTTTTGAAGCCTAATAATAAATGTAAAAAAAAAAATCAGCAGCTGTATTAATATCAGTAATACTGGCCTTCATTCATAAAAAGATGTCATTTAAACAAGTATTTAAATTTAACTGTGAAATTATTACATTAAAAAATATATTAAAAACGTACAAAAACATTTCTTTTTTTATTGCGATTAATTGCGATTAATCACAGAAAAAATGTGTGATTAATCTAGTTAAAGTTTTTAATCGATTGACAGCACTAATATATATATAATGAGATAGATATATATATTTATATTTATTATTATTATTTATTTATTTATTTATTTAAGGGTTTCTGAGGAACGTGGTTTCTGGAGAACACTACCGATTTGTCAGTATGTGGATGGCTCGTACTTCCTACCTAGCAGCCTTTGTAATCATGGTTATCTTTGTAAGTACTTTCTCTACCGTAGCATCCCTTACTCAACAGTTGCTTGTTAGTGATTGGATTATATGTGATGTCATCACATTAGTTCAGTTTGAGCATTTAGGTAATTCGTTTACCCAGAAATGTAAATTGATAATTTAGTTATTCCCATGACTTTTATAAATGGAACAGATGGTAAAACTTTTATGTTTTTATGAATGTGGCTAGAGCTTTCAAGTTAAAAAAAAGTTTAAAATCAGCTGAAAGTATTCTAAATGCGGCCTATGCACTAAATTCTGAATCTTCTAATTCATATGATAGATTTGGGTAAGAAATGGACTGAAATTAAAGTCATTAATTACTGATGATCTTCCCCTTCAGTGAGGTGTTAACAGCTGTGACCAGGAGTTGAATTAAAAAAAAAAAAGCTCAGATTTTTATTTTTACAAACTTGCAGTAAATAATCAACTTTGGTCTGTTTGTCTTTTTATATATATATATATATATATATATATATATTTCTTGGTTATCATTCGCTTACAGCATATAAAAAAGTGACCAGAATATTCTTCAGAAATTGAGCTTTTCTCTCATACAAGTGAGGAAAAGATGGGAGAACTATAATATTTGAACTATTCCTTGCTGAATCAAATGGAAACTCAGTCACTTTTATTTTCTCTCTCAGACTCTATCCGTGTCCATGCTGTTGCGGTACTCGCACCACCAGATTTTTGTTTTTATAGGTAAGTTCCCAACATTCTCTTTGGTCTTCATCGGTGAAAAAACATTTATCATTATGTTCCATGATCAAGTCTGTAATACAGTCAAAAGCTATTATTTTAAGACTATTGTTTAAAATAGTTTCTAAGACTATCTCTGCTGTTCTGTTTTTGTCAGTGGACCTTCTCCAGATGTTGGAAATGAATATGACAATTGCCTTCCCTGCCGCCCCTCTCCTCACTGTCATCTTGGCTCTTGTGGGTAGGTACAGCTCACTGCTGGGGTTTGGAGAGATGTTCTCATTCATCCATCAACTTTTATTTTCTTGACTTCATATATAACATAAGAAATTTCTTATTAAAATGTCATTTGACTAAATACCCTGTTTTTGATTCTGTCTGCAGGGATGGAGGCCATCATGTCTGAGTTTTTCAATGACACAACCACTGCCTTCTACATCATCCTCATTGTGTGGTTGGCAGACCAATATGATGCCATCTGCTGTCACACCAATACGAGCAAGCGCCACTGGCTCAGGTATGTTATCAGCACAGGTAAATGCCAATGGCTCAGATCTCTTACCAGACTCCTCTGCTGATTTACATTGACTTTGAAAATCATTGACAAATCATTTTCTAGTATCACCTTCTACTGGAATCAATGTTGAGTTCCCAGAAGTGATATTTGTCTGGGGAATGTAGTGTAGGAGAATGGTTATGTGCAAACAGTGGGAAACTTGTGTAGTTTGCGCATGTTCTGAGTTATTATACACATTAAAACATAAACACACACATTAACCCAATCTCTTCATGTAGCGTTCATGTAAACACTACATTCAGATTCATCATTTAGAATGAATTCAGATTGAAACAAAAATTGTGCATGTAAACATGGCCAAAGTGAGCTCTTTATGTAGGGAATGGACAGACAGGCAGCTCATTAGATTGTTTTGGTGGTTAACACCACATACTGCATCTAAAAGATCTCTTGTGCTGTTTTCCAGATTCTTTTATCTGTATCACTTTGCCTTCTATGCGTATCATTACCGATTTAACGGCCAGTACAGCAGTCTTGCTCTGGTCACCTCCTGGCTCTTCATTCAGGTATCTTATTTCAGCTTTTTTTCCAGTGTAGCCAGTATAGAATTGCTGTAGCTCATAAGCTTTTTCGTTTTTGTCTTGCGCAGCACTCAATGATCTATTTTTTCCACCACTACGAGCTTCCCGCCATCCTGCAGCAGATCCGGATCCAGGAGATGCTGCTTCAAAATCAGCAGGTGGGTCAAGGAAACCAGACTGCATTGCAGGACAATCTCAACAATAACACTAGCAGTGCTGCGCCCGCCGGCCAGGCTAATGCAGCCGCTAATGCGAACACTAACGGCCAGGACCTGCAAGCCGCTCCGGACCAACCTCTCCTCGAAGCTCACAATGGCTTGGTGGTAAATACCGGTCTGCCCAGAGAACCATCAAACTCCGACCTCGACTGGATGGCTGAGATCGCCATCGGCCCAGACGTTCTGTCAGTTCCACACTTGGTCGACTCTCTTTTGGAGCCGGGAAGGATCCAGGAACCTGCGTCCTCTGGTTCAGGGGTAACAGAGCTGCGTGCTTCGAACACTGCAGGAGAGAACCAAGTTGTAAATATTAGCGCAGCCACTGCTCCTGCGGGACAGAGTTGCGCTCAGGGTCTGGGTCCCCCTGGTGGTGGAGGAGGGCAGACGGAATCAGAAACTTCCTCGCCAGTGACTTCACACACAGACTGCAGAGTTGCAGAAACGCTTAAAGGCGCCACGGACTGGGATGACAAGACGGAGACCAATAGCAAAAGCTCGGACTCCCACTCTACCCCGGCTTGAGTCGCACAGACCCCATTCTGAATGAATGAATCCATGCTCTACAGTCATCACCCCTCTCTGTAAATTATTCCAGAAGGCATCAAGAGGAGAAGCTGTGATGGAGCTTTATGTAATTACATCCTGGAAACCGCTAGTCATGTTCTTAAGAGTAAATTCGTATTGAATTGTCCAAATGATGCCATGTGTGAGGGTGTGATCATTTGAAGTCTTTATATGCGTCTTTCTTTTTTTTAATGATTGAAACATTTAATACAGGGACTATTCAGTTTAAAACGTGATGTATCGCTCAATAATGGTACTTTTGTTTCTCCTGATTATGGAGTGCAGGTATCAGTGGGCTGCACAGGCAGCAGTCTTGCATTGAATCTGAATACAAGTCACGCTTTGCACATCTCGTGCAAGGATTGTTTCGGCTTTCTTTCCATTCCTTTAATGATATAACATTTAATGCTGCCTACTTGAAGCAGTGAAAATGAATTGAGTCATGTTAAAATTGCTTTGACCTCTACTACCTTGTTCACTACAGCAGGCCACCAAAATGTTCGACCTGTCGTTGCATTCAGATATGGTGTGGTCCTAGGTGTGGAGCAGCTTGACTCCTGAATCCAATGCGGTCAGAATCAATGGTGGTCAGAGTGCTTTGATGTAGTTGAAGTGGACGTCAAAGCAACATTGTACTCTGATTAAGTCCTCCTTCCACATGATTCTCATTGCTTTGTAATCCTCATCAAGAGACATTTGTTCTGTGGTTAGTTTAGACAGATGTTGTCTTCTGCACAGACTCTTCAGTGAGTCTTTGGTTTTTCTTCAGGTCAAGTCTGGCTTTGAGAGAGATGGTGTATATATTATTGCCTTATGCTTCTTAAACTGAAGCATCATCAACCTTGTATTTCCGTCTTTGGCCAAGTACATTGGGGTCGATA